>NW_026646837.1:0-139081 GCF_949987535.1 Balaenoptera acutorostrata
GGGTTAGGATTAGGGTACGCGTTAGGGTTAGGGTAGGGGTTAGGGTTAGGGTATGCGTTAGTGTGAGGGTAGTTATTAAACCTATCCCACTCTCTAGATACCCCTTAGCACGTAAAGGAATATTTTTTGGGCTCCAGCCATGGAGAAGAGTTTAGACACTAGGAGAAGATAAGGAACACACCCATTATCACGAAATCACATTAGGATTCTCTTTTTAACCTGTTCCTTAAAACACTAGTGCTTAGGAAATCTATTGGAGGCAGAAGCAATCAAGGGTAGCTTAGGGTTAGGGATAGGGTTAGGGTGAGGGTTAGGGTACGGCTTAGGGTTCGGGTTCGGATAGGGCGTAGGGTATGGGTTAGGGTTAGGGTTAGGGTTAGTGTTAGGGTTAGGGCTCGGTTAAGGGTACGGGTTAGGATTAGGGTACGCGTTAGGGTTAGGGTAGGGGTTAGGGTTAGGGTACGCTTTAGGGTGAGGGTAGTTATTAAACCTATCCCACTCTCTAGATACCCCTTAGCACGTAAAGGAATATTATTTGGGGGTCCAGCCATGGAGAAGAGTTTAGATACTAGGAGAAGATAAGGAACACACCCATTATCAAGAAATCACAATATGATTCTCTTTTTAAACTGTTCCTTAAAACACTAGTGCTTAGGAAATCTATTGCAGGCAGAAGCAGTCAAGGGTAGCTTAGGGTTAGGGTTAGGGTTAGGGTGAGGGTTAGGGTACAGCTTAGGGTACGGGTTCGGGGAGGGGTTCGGGTAGGGCGTAGGGTATGGGTTAGGGTTAGGGTTAGGGTTAGTGTTAGGATTAGGGCTCGGTTTAGGGTACGGGTTAGGATTAGGGTACGCGTTAGGGTTAGGGTAGGGGTTAGGGTTAGGGTACGCTTCAGGGTGAGGGTAGTTATTAAACCTATCCCACTCTCTAGATACCCCTTAGCACGTAAAGGAATATTATTTGGGGGTCCAACAATGGAGAAGAGTTTAGACACTAGGAGAAGATAAGGAACACACCCATTATCAAGAAATCACATTAGGATTCTCTTTTTAAACTGTTCCTTAAAACACTAGTGCTTAGGAAATCTATTGGAGTCAGAAGCAGTCAAGGGTAGCTTAGGTTTAGGGTTAGCGTTAGGGTGAGGGTTAGGGTACGGCTTAGGGTACGGGTTCGGGGAGGGGTTCGGGTAGGGCGTAGGGTATGGGTTAGGGTTAGGGTTAGGGCTAGTGTTAGGTTTAGGGCTCGGTTTAGGGTACGGGTTAGGATTAGGGTACGCGTTAGGGTTAGGGTAGGGGTTAGGGTTAGGGTATGCGTTAGGGTGAGGGTAGTTATTAAACCTATCCCACTCTCTAGATACCCCTTAGCACGTAAAGGAATATTATTTTGGTGTCCAGGCATGGAGAAGAGTTTAGACACTAGGAGAAGATAAGGAACACACCCATTATCACGAAATCACATTAGGATTCTCTTTTTAACCTGTTCCTTAAAACACTAGTGCTTAGGAAATCTATTGGAGGCAGAAGCAGTCAAGGGTAGATTAGTGTTAGGGTTAGGGTTAGGGTGAGTGTTAGGGTACGGCTTAGGGTACGGGTTCGGGGAGGGGTTCGGGTAGGGCGTAGGGTATGGGTTAGGGTTAGGGTTAGGACTAGTGTTAGGGTTAGGGCTCGGTTTAGGGTACGGGTTAGGATTAGGGTACGCGTTAGGGTTAGGGTTAGGGTTAGAGTTAGGGTTAGGGTTAGGGTTAGGGTTAGTGTTAGGGTTAGGGCTCGGTTTAGGGTACGGGTTAGGATTAGGGTACGCGTTCGTGTTAGGGTAGGGGTTTGGGTAAGGGTACGCGATAGGGTGAGGTTAGTTATTAAACCTATCCCACTCTCTAGATACCCCTTAGCACGTAAAGGAATATTATTTGGGGGTCCAGCCATGGAGAAGAGTTTAGACACTAGGAGAAGATAAGGAACACACCCATTATCAAGAAATCACATTAGGATTCTCTTTTTAACCTGTTCCTTAAAACACTAGTGCTTAGGAAATCTCTTGGAGGCAGAAGCAGTCAAGGGTAGCTTAGTGTTAGGGTTAGGGTTAGGGTGAGGGTTAGGGTACGGCTTAGGGTACGGGTTCGGGGAGGGGTTCGGGTAGGGCGTAGGGTATGGGTTAGGGTTAGGGTTAGGACTAGTGTTAGGGTTAGGGCTCGGTTTAGGGTACGGGTTAGGAATAGAGTACGCGTTAGGGTTAGGTATGGGTTAGGGTTAGGGTTAGGGTTAGTGTTAGGGTTTGGGCTCGGTTTAGGGTACGGGTTAGGATTAGGGTACGCGTTAGTGTTAGGGTAGGGGTTAGGGTAAGGGTACGCGATAGGGTGAGGTTAGTTATTAAACCTATCCCACTCTCCAGATACCCCTTAGCACGTAAAGGAGTATTATTTGGTGGTCCAGCCATGGAGAAGAGTTTAGACTCTAGGAGAAGATAAGGAACACACCCATTATCACGAAATCACATTAGGATTCTCTTATTAACCTGTTCCTTAAAACACTAGTGCTTAGGAAATCTATTGGAGGCAGAAGCAGTCAAGGGTAGATTAGTGTTAGTGTTAGGGTTAGGGTGAGGGTTAGGGTACGGCTTAGGGTACGGGTTCGGGGAGGGGTTCGGGTAGGGCGTAGGGTATGGGTTAGGGTTAGGGTTAGGACTAGTGTTAGGGTTAGGGCTCGGTTTAGGGTACGGGTTAGGATTAGGGTACGCGTTAGGGTTAGGGTAGGGGTTAGGGTTAGGGTATGCGTTAGGGTGAGGGTAGTTATTAAACCTATCCCACTCTCTAGATACCCCTTAGCACGTAAAGGAATATTATTTGGGGGTCCAGCCATGGAGAAGAGTTTAGATACTAGGAGAAGATAAGGAACACACCCATTATCAAGAAATCACAATATGATTCTCTTTTTAAACTGTTCCTTAAAACACTAGTGCTTAGGATATCTATTGCAGGCAGAAGCAGTCAAGGGTAGCTTAGGGTTAGGGTTAGGGTTAGGGTGAGGGTTAGGGTACGGCTTAGGGTACGGGTTCGGGGAGGGGTTCGGGTAGGGCGTAGGGTATGGGTTAGGGTTAGGGTTAGGGTTAGTGTTAGGGTTAGGGCTCGGTTTAGGGTACGGGTTAGGATTAGGGTACGCGTTAGGGTTAGGGTAGGGGTTAGGGTTAGGGTACGCTTCAGAGTGAGGGTAGTTATTAAACCTATCCCACTCTCTAGATACCCCTTAGCACGTAAAGGAATATTATTTGGGGGTCCAACCATGGAGAAGAGTTTAGACACTAGGAGAAGATAAGGAACACAGCCATTATCAAGAAATCACATTAGGATTCTCTTTTTAAACTGTTCCTTAAAACACTAGTGCTTAGGAAATCTATTGGAGTCAGAAGCAGTCAAGGGTAGCTTAGGGTTAGGGTTAGCGTTAGGGTGAGGCTTAGGGTACGGCTTAGGGTACGGGTTCGGGGAGGGTTTCGGGTAGGGCGTAGGGTATGGGTTAGGGTTAGGGTTAGGACTAGTGTTAGGGTTAGGGCTCGGTTTAGGGTACGGGTTAGGATTAGGGTACGCGTTAGGGTTAGGGTAGGGGTTAGGGTTAGGGTATGCGTTAGTGTGAGGGTAGTTATTAAACCTATCCCACTCTCTAGATACCCCTTAGCACGTAAAGGAATATTTTTTGGGCTCCAGCCATGGAGAAGAGTTTAGACACTAGGAGAAGATAAGGAACACACCCATTATCACGAAATCACATTAGGATTCTCTTTTTAACCTGTTCCTTAAAACACTAGTGCTTAGGAAATCTATTGGAGGCAGAAGCAATCAAGGGTAGCTTAGGGTTAGGGATAGGGTTAGGGTGAGGGTTAGGGTACGGCTTAGGGTACGGGTTCGGGGAAGGGTTCGGGTAGGGCGTAGGGTATGGGTTAGGGTTAGGGTTAGGGTTAGTGTTAGGATTAGGGCTCGGTTTAGGGTACGGGTTAGGATTAGGGTACGCGTTAGGGTTAGGGTAGGGGTTAGGGTTAGGGTACGCTTCAGGGTGAGGGTAGTTATTAAACCTATCCCACTCTCTAGATACCCCTTAGCACGTAAAGGAATATTATTTGGGGGTCCAGCCATGGAGAAGAGTTTAGATACTAGGAGAAGATAAGGAACACACCCATTATCAAGAAATCACAATATGATTCTCTTTTTAAACTGTTCCTTAAAACACTAGTGCTTAGGAAATCTATTGCAGGCAGAAGCAGTCAAGGGTAGCTTAGGGTTAGGGTTAGGGTTAGGGTGAGGGTTAGGGTACAGCTTAGGGTACGGGTTCGGGGAGGGGTTCGGGTAGGGCGTAGGGTATGGGTTAGGGTTAGGGTTAGGGTTAGTGTTAGGATTAGGGCTCGGTTTAGGGTACGGGTTAGGATTAGGGTACGCGTTAGGGTTAGGGTAGGGGTTAGGGTTAGGGTACGCTTCAGGGTGAGGGTAGTTATTAAACCTATCCCACTCTCTAGATACCCCTTAGCACGTAAAGGAATATTATTTGGGGGTCCAACAATGGAGAAGAGTTTAGACACTAGGAGAAGATAAGGAACACACCCATTATCAAGAAATCACATTAGGATTCTCTTTTTAAACTGTTCCTTAAAACACTAGTGCTTAGGAAATCTATTGGAGTCAGAAGCAGTCAAGGGTAGCTTAGGTTTAGGGTTAGCGTTAGGGTGAGGGTTAGGGTACGGCTTAGGGTACGGGTTCGGGGAGGGGTTCGGGTAGGGCGTAGGGTATGGGTTAGGGTTAGGGTTAGGGCTAGTGTTAGGTTTAGGGCTCGGTTTAGGGTACGGGTTAGGATTAGGGTACGCGTTAGGGTTAGGGTAGGGGTTAGGGTTAGGGTATGCGTTAGGGTGAGGGTAGTTATTAAACCTATCCCACTCTCTAGATACCCCTTAGCACGTAAAGGAATATTATTTTGGTGTCCAGGCATGGAGAAGAGTTTAGACACTAGGAGAAGATAAGGAACACACCCATTATCACGAAATCACATTAGGATTCTCTTTTTAACCTGTTCCTTAAAACACTAGTGCTTAGGAAATCTATTGGAGGCAGAAGCAGTCAAGGGTAGATTAGTGTTAGGGTTAGGGTTAGGGTGAGTGTTAGGGTACGGCTTAGGGTACGGGTTCGGGGAGGGGTTCGGGTAGGGCGTAGGGTATGGGTTAGGGTTAGGGTTAGGACTAGTGTTAGGGTTAGGGCTCGGTTTAGGGTACGGGTTAGGATTAGGGTACGCGTTAGGGTTAGGGTTAGGGTTAGAGTTAGGGTTAGGGTTAGGGTTAGGGTTAGTGTTAGGGTTAGGGCTCGGTTTAGGGTACGGGTTAGGATTAGGGTACGCGTTCGTGTTAGGGTAGGGGTTTGGGTAAGGGTACGCGATAGGGTGAGGTTAGTTATTAAACCTATCCCACTCTCTAGATACCCCTTAGCACGTAAAGGAATATTATTTGGGGGTCCAGCCATGGAGAA
Source organism: Balaenoptera acutorostrata (assembly GCF_949987535.1). Taxonomy (NCBI): domain Eukaryota; kingdom Metazoa; phylum Chordata; class Mammalia; order Artiodactyla; family Balaenopteridae; genus Balaenoptera; species Balaenoptera acutorostrata. The sequence goes on from NW_026646837.1 coordinate 5,492, forward strand.
GAGTTTAGACACTAGGAGAAGATAAGGAACACACCCATTATCAAGAAATCACATTAGGATTCTCTTTTTAACCTGTTCCTTAAAACACTAGTGCTTAGGAAATCTCTTGGAGGCAGAAGCAGTCAAGGGTAGCTTAGTGTTAGGGTTAGGGTTAGGGTGAGGGTTAGGGTACGGCTTAGGGTACGGGTTCGGGGAGGGGTTCGGGTAGGGCGTAGGGTATGGGTTAGGGTTAGGGTTAGGACTAGTGTTAGGGTTAGGGCTCGGTTTAGGGTACGGGTTAGGAATAGAGTACGCGTTAGGGTTAGGTATGGGTTAGGGTTAGGGTTAGGGTTAGTGTTAGGGTTTGGGCTCGGTTTAGGGTACGGGTTAGGATTAGGGTACGCGTTAGTGTTAGGGTAGGGGTTAGGGTAAGGGTACGCGATAGGGTGAGGTTAGTTATTAAACCTATCCCACTCTCCAGATACCCCTTAGCACGTAAAGGAGTATTATTTGGTGGTCCAGCCATGGAGAAGAGTTTAGACTCTAGGAGAAGATAAGGAACACACCCATTATCACGAAATCACATTAGGATTCTCTTATTAACCTGTTCCTTAAAACACTAGTGCTTAGGAAATCTATTGGAGGCAGAAGCAGTCAAGGGTAGATTAGTGTTAGTGTTAGGGTTAGGGTGAGGGTTAGGGTACGGCTTAGGGTACGGGTTCGGGGAGGGGTTCGGGTAGGGCGTAGGGTATGGGTTAGGGTTAGGGTTAGGACTAGTGTTAGGGTTAGGGCTCGGTTTAGGGTACGGGTTAGGATTAGGGTACGCGTTAGGGTTAGGGTAGGGGTTAGGGTTAGGGTATGCGTTAGGGTGAGGGTAGTTATTAAACCTATCCCACTCTCTAGATACCCCTTAGCACGTAAAGGAATATTATTTGGGGGTCCAGCCATGGAGAAGAGTTTAGATACTAGGAGAAGATAAGGAACACACCCATTATCAAGAAATCACAATATGATTCTCTTTTTAAACTGTTCCTTAAAACACTAGTGCTTAGGATATCTATTGCAGGCAGAAGCAGTCAAGGGTAGCTTAGGGTTAGGGTTAGGGTTAGGGTGAGGGTTAGGGTACGGCTTAGGGTACGGGTTCGGGGAGGGGTTCGGGTAGGGCGTAGGGTATGGGTTAGGGTTAGGGTTAGGGTTAGTGTTAGGGTTAGGGCTCGGTTTAGGGTACGGGTTAGGATTAGGGTACGCGTTAGGGTTAGGGTAGGGGTTAGGGTTAGGGTACGCTTCAGAGTGAGGGTAGTTATTAAACCTATCCCACTCTCTAGATACCCCTTAGCACGTAAAGGAATATTATTTGGGGGTCCAACCATGGAGAAGAGTTTAGACACTAGGAGAAGATAAGGAACACAGCCATTATCAAGAAATCACATTAGGATTCTCTTTTTAAACTGTTCCTTAAAACACTAGTGCTTAGGAAATCTATTGGAGTCAGAAGCAGTCAAGGGTAGCTTAGGGTTAGGGTTAGCGTTAGGGTGAGGCTTAGGGTACGGCTTAGGGTACGGGTTCGGGGAGGGTTTCGGGTAGGGCGTAGGGTATGGGTTAGGGTTAGGGTTAGGACTAGTGTTAGGGTTAGGGCTCGGTTTAGGGTACGGGTTAGGATTAGGGTACGCGTTAGGGTTAGGGTAGGGGTTAGGGTTAGGGTATGCGTTAGTGTGAGGGTAGTTATTAAACCTATCCCACTCTCTAGATACCCCTTAGCACGTAAAGGAATATTTTTTGGGCTCCAGCCATGGAGAAGAGTTTAGACACTAGGAGAAGATAAGGAACACACCCATTATCACGAAATCACATTAGGATTCTCTTTTTAACCTGTTCCTTAAAACACTAGTGCTTAGGAAATCTATTGGAGGCAGAAGCAATCAAGGGTAGCTTAGGGTTAGGGATAGGGTTAGGGTGAGGGTTAGGGTACGGCTTAGGGTTCGGGTTCGGATAGGGCGTAGGGTATGGGTTAGGGTTAGGGTTAGGGTTAGTGTTAGGGTTAGGGCTCGGTTAAGGGTACGGGTTAGGATTAGGGTACGCGTTAGGGTTAGGGTAGGGGTTAGGGTTAGGGTACGCTTTAGGGTGAGGGTAGTTATTAAACCTATCCCACTCTCTAGATACCCCTTAGCACGTAAAGGAATATTATTTGGGGGTCCAGCCATGGAGAAGAGTTTAGATACTAGGAGAAGATAAGGAACACACCCATTATCAAGAAATCACAATATGATTCTCTTTTTAAACTGTTCCTTAAAACACTAGTGCTTAGGAAATCTATTGCAGGCAGAAGCAGTCAAGGGTAGCTTAGGGTTAGGGTTAGGGTTAGGGTGAGGGTTAGGGTACAGCTTAGGGTACGGGTTCGGGGAGGGGTTCGGGTAGGGCGTAGGGTATGGGTTAGGGTTAGGGTTAGGGTTAGTGTTAGGATTAGGGCTCGGTTTAGGGTACGGGTTAGGATTAGGGTACGCGTTAGGGTTAGGGTAGGGGTTAGGGTTAGGGTACGCTTCAGGGTGAGGGTAGTTATTAAACCTATCCCACTCTCTAGATACCCCTTAGCACGTAAAGGAATATTATTTGGGGGTCCAACCATGGAGAAGAGTTTAGACACTAGGAGAAGATAAGGAACACACCCATTATCAAGAAATCACATTAGGATTCTCTTTTTAAACTGTTCCTTAAAACACTAGTGCTTAGGAAATCTATTGGAGTCAGAAGCAGTCAAGGGTAGCTTAGGGTTAGGGTTAGCGTTAGGGTGAGGGTTAGGGTACGGCTTAGGGTACGGGTTCGGGGAGGGGTTCGGGTAGGGCGTAGGGTATGGGTTAGGGTTAGGGTTAGGGCTAGTGTTAGGTTTAGGGCTCGGTTTAGGGTATGGGTTAGGATTAGGGTACGCGTTAGGGTTAGGGTAGGGGTTAGGGTTAGGGTATGCGTTAGGGTGAGGGTAGTTATTAAACCTATCCCACTCTCTAGATACCCCTTAGCACGTAAAGGAATATTATTTTGGTGTCCAGGCATGGAGAAGAGTTTAGACACTAGGAGAAGATAAGGAACACACCCATTATCACGAAATCACATTAGGATTCTCTTTTTAACCTGTTCCTTAAAACACTAGTGCTTAGGAAATCTATTGGAGGCAGAAGCAGTCAAGGGTAGATTAGTGTTAGGGTTAGGGTTAGGGTGAGTGTTAGGGTACGGCTTAGGGTACGGGTTCGGGGAGGGGTTCGGGTAGGGCGTAGGGTATGGGTTAGGGTTAGGGTTAGGACAAGTGTTAGGGTTAGGGCTCGGTTTAGGGTACGGGTTAGGATTAGGGTACGCGTTAGGGTTAGGGTTAGGGTTAGGGTTAGGGTTAGGGTTAGGGTTAGGGTTAGTGTTAGGTTTAGGGCTCGGTTTAGGGTACGGGTTAGGATTAGGGTACGCGTTCGTGTTAGGGTAGGGGTTTGGGTAAGGGTACGCGATAGGGTGAGGTTAGTTATTAAACCTATCCCACTCTCTAGATACCCCTTAGCACGTAAAGGAATATTATTTGGGGGTCCAGCCATGGAGAAGAGTTTAGACACTAGGAGAAGATAAGGAACACACCCATTATCAAGAAATCACATTAGGATTCTCTTTTTAACCTGTTCCTTAAAACACTAGTGCTTAGGAAATCTCTTGGAGGCAGAAGCAGTCAAGGGTAGCTTAGTGTTAGGGTTAGGGTTAGGGTGAGGGTTAGGGTACGGCTTAGGGTACGGGTTCGGGGAGGGGTTCGGGTAGGGCGTAGGGTATGGGTTAGGGTTAGGGTTAGGACTAGTGTTAGGGTTAGGGCTCGGTTTAGGGTACGGGTTAGGAATAGAGTACGCGTTAGGGTTAGGTATGGTTTAGGGTTAGGGTTAGGGTTAGTGTTAGGGTTTGGGCTCGGTTTAGGGTACGGGTTAGGATTAGGGTACGCGTTAGTGTTAGGGTAGGGGTTAGGGTAAGGGTACGCGATAGGGTGAGGTTAGTTATTAAACCTATCCCACTCTCCAGATACCCCTTAGCACGTAAAGGAATATTTTTTGGGCTCCAGCCATGGAGAAGAGTTTAGACACTAGGAGAAGATAAGGAACACACCCATTATCACGAAATCACATTAGGATTCTCTTTTTAACCTGTTCCTTAAAACACTAGTGCTTAGGAAATCTATTGGAGGCAGAAGCAATCAAGGGTAGCTTAGGGTTAGGGATAGGGTTAGGGTGAGGGTTAGGGTACGGCTTAGGGTACGGGTTCGGGGAGGGGTTCGGGTAGGGCGTAGGGTATGGTTTAGGGTTAGGGTTAGGGTTAGTGTTAGGGTTAGGGCTCGGTTGAGGGTACGGGTTAGGATTAGGGTACGCGTTAGGGTTAGGGTAGGGGTTAGGGTTAGGGTACGCTTTAGGGTGAGGGTAGTTATTAAACCTATCCCACTCTCTAGATACCCCTTAGCACGTAAAGGAATATTATTTGGGGGTCCAGCCATGGAGAAGAGTTTAGATACTAGGAGAAGATAAGGAACACACCCATTATCAAGAAATCACAATATGATTCTCTTTTTAAACTGTTCCTTAAAACACTAGTGCTTAGGAAATCTATTGCAGGCAGAAGCAGTCAAGGGTAGCTTAGGGTTAGGGTTAGGGTTAGGGTGAGGGTTAGGGTACGGCTTAGGGTACGGGTTCGGGGAGGGGTTCGGGTAGGGCGTAGGGTATGGGTTAGGGTTAGGGTTAGGGTTAGTGTTAGGATTAGGGCTCGGTTTAGGGTACGGGTTAGGATTAGGGTACGCGTTAGGGTTAGGGTAGGGGTTAGGGTTAGGGTACGCTTCAGGGTGAGGGTAGTTATTAAACCTATCCCACTCTCTAGATACCCCTTAGCACGTAAAGGAATATTATTTGGGGGTCCAACCATGGAGAAGAGTTTAGACACTAGGAGAAGATAAGGAACACACCCATTATCAAGAAATCACATTAGGATTCTCTTTTTAAACTGTTCCTTAAAACACTAGTGCTTAGGAAATCTATTGGAGTCAGAAGCAGTCAAGGGTAGCTTAGGGTTAGTGTTAGCGTTAGGGTGAGGGTTAGGGTACGGCTTAGGGTACGGGTTCGGGGAGGGGTTCGGGTAGGGCGTAGGGTATGGGTTAGGGTTAGGGTTAGGGCTAGTGTTAGGTTTAGGGCTCGGTTTAGGGTACGGGTTAGGATTAGGGTACGCGTTAGGGTTAGGGTAGGGGTTAGGGTTAGGGTATGCGTTAGGGTGAGGGTAGTTATTAAACCTATCCCACTCTCTAGATACCCCTTAGCACGTAAAGGAATATTATTTTGGTGTCCAGGCATGGAGAAGATTTTAGACACTAGGAGAAGATAAGGAACACACCCATTATCACGAAATCACATTAGGATTCTCTTTTTAACCTGTTCCTTAAAACACTAGTGCTTAGGAAATCTATTGGAGGCAGAAGCAGTCAAGGGTAGATTAGTGTTAGGGTTAGGGTTAGGGTGAGTGTTAGGGTACGGCTTAGGGTACGGGTTCGGGGAGGGGTTCGGGTAGGGCGTAGGGTATGGGTTAGGGTTAGGGTTAGGACTAGTGTTAGGGTTAGGGCTCGGTTTAGGGTACGGGTTAGGATTAGGGTACGCGTTAGTGTTAGGGTTAGGGTTAGGGTTAGGGTTAGGGTTAGGGTTAGGGTTAGGGTTAGTGTTAGGGTTAGGGCTCGGTTTAGGGTACGGGTTAGGATTAGGGTACGCGTTCGTGTTAGGGTAGGGGTTTGGGTAAGGGTACGCGATAGGGTGAGGTTAGTTATTAAACCTATCCCACTCTCTAGATACCCCTTAGCACGTAAAGGAATATTATTTGGGGGTCCAGCCATGGAGAAGAGTTTAGACACTAGGAGAAGATAAGGAACACACCCATTATCAAGAAATCACATTAGGATTCTCTTTTTAACCTGTTCCTTAAAACACTAGTGCTTAGGAAATCTCTTGGAGGCAGAAGCAGTCAAGGGTAGCTTAGTGTTAGGGTTAGGGTTAGGGTGAGGGTTAGGGTACGGCTTAGGGTACGGTTTCGGGGAGGGGTTCGGGTAGGGCGTAGGGTATGGGTTAGGGTTAGGGTTAGGACTAGTGTTAGGGTTAGGGCTCGGTTTAGGGTACGGGTTAGGAATAGAGTACGCGTTAGGGTTAGGTATGGGTTAGGGTTAGGGTTAGGGTTAGTGTTAGGGTTTGGGCTCGGTTTAGGGTACGGGTTAGGATTAGGGTACGCGTTAGTGTTAGGGTAGGGGTTAGGGTAAGGGTACGCGATAGGGTGAGGTTAGTTATTAAACCTATCCCACTCTCTAGATACCCCTTAGCACGTCAAGGAATATTATTTGGTGGTCCAGCCATGGAGAAGAGTTTAGACACTAGGAGAAGATAAGGAACACACCCATTATCACGAAATCACATTAGGATTCTCTTTTTAACCAGGTCCTTAAAACACTAGTGCTTAGGAAATCTATTGGAGGCAGAAGCAGTCAAGGGTAGATTAGTGTTAGTGTTAGGGTTAGGGTGAGGGTTAGGGTACGGCTTAGGGTACGGGTTCGGGGAGGGGTTCGGGTAGGGCGTAGGGTATGGGTTAGGGTTAGGGTTAGGGTTAGTGTTAGGATTAGGGCTCGGTTTAGGGTACGGGTTAGGATTAGGGTACGCGTTAGGGTTAGGGTAGGGGTTAGGGTTAGGGTACGCTTCAGAGTGAGGGTAGTTATTAAACCTATCCCACTCTCTAGATACCCCTTAGCACGTAAAGGAATATTATTTGGGGGTCCAACCATGGAGAAGAGTTTAGACACTAGGAGAAGATAAGGAACACAGACATTATCAAGAAATCACATTAGGATTCTCTTTTTAAACTGTTCCTTAAAACACTAGTGCTTAGGAAATCTATTGGAGTCAGAAGCAGTCAAGGGTAGCTTAGGGTTAGGGTTAGCGTTAGGGTGAGGGTTAGGGTACGGCTTAGGGTACGGGTTCGGGGAGGGGTTCGGGTAGGGCGTAGGGTATGGGTTAGGGTTAGGGTTAGGGCTAGTGTTAGGTTTAGGGCTCGGTTTAGGGTACGGGTTAGGATTAGGGTACGCGTTAGGGTTAGGGTAGGGGTTAGGGTTAGGGTATGCGTTAGGGTGAGGGTAGTTATTAAACCTATCCCACTCTCTAGATACCCCTTAGCACGTAAAGGAATATTATTTTGGTGTCCAGGCATGGAGAAGAGTTTAGACACTAGGAGAAGATAAGGAACACACCCATTATCACGAAATCACATTAGGATTCTCTTTTTAACCTGTTCCTTAAAACACTAGTGCTTAGGAAATCTATTGGAGGCAGAAGCAGTCAAGGGTAGATTAGTGTTAGGGTTAGGGTTAGGGTGAGTGTTAGGGTACGGCTTAGGGTACGGGTTCGGTGAGGGGTTCGGGTAGGGCGTAGGGTATGGGTTAGGGTTAGGGTTAGGGTTAGTGTTAGGGTTAGGGCTCGGTTTAGGGTACGGGTTAGGATTAGGGTACGCGTTAGGGTTAGGGTTAGGGTTAGGGTTAGGGTTAGGGTTAGGGTTAGGGTTAGTGTTAGGTTTAGGGCTCGGTTTAGGGTACGGGTTAGGATTAGGGTACGCGTTCGTGTTAGGGTAGGGGTTTGGGTAAGGGTACGCGATAGGGTGAGGTTAGTTATTAAACCTATCCCACTCTCTAGATACCCCTTAGCACGTAAAGGAATATTATTTGGGGGTCCAGCCATGGAGAAGAGTTTAGACACTAGGAGAAGATAAGGAACACACCCATTATCAAGAAATCACATTAGGATTCTCTTTTTAACCTGTTCCTTAAAACACTAGTGCTTAGGAAATCTCTTGGAGGCAGAAGCAGTCAAGGGTAGCTTAGTGTTAGGGTTAGGGTTAGGGTGAGGGTTAGGGTACGGCTTAGGGTACGGGTTCGGGGAGGGGTTCGGGTAGGGCGTAGGGTATGGGTTAGGGTTAGGGTTAGGACTAGTGTTAGGGTTAGGGCTCGGTTTAGGGTACGGGTTAGGAATAGAGTACGCGTTAGGGTTAGGTATGGTTTAGGGTTAGGGTTAGGGTTAGTGTTAGGGTTTGGGCTCGGTTTAGGGTACGGGTTAGGATTAGGGTACGCGTTAGTGTTAGCGTAGGGGTTAGGGTAAGGGTACGCGATAGGGTGAGGTTAGTTATTAAACCTATCCCACTCTCCAGATACCCCTTAGCACGTAAAGGAATATTATTTGGTGGTCCAGCCATGGAGAAGAGTTTAGACACTAGGAGAAGATAAGGAACACACCCATTATCACGAAATCACATTAGGATTCTCTTTTTAACCTGTTCCTTAAAACACTAGTGCTTAGGAAATCTATTGGAGGCAGAAGCAGTCAAGGGTAGATTAGTGTTAGTGTTAGGGTTAGGGTGAGGGTTAGGGTACGGCTTAGGGTACGGGTTCGGGGAGGGGTTCGGGTAGGGCGTAGGGTATGGGTTAGGGTTAGGGTTAGGACTAGTGTTAGGGTTAGGGCTCGGTTTAGGGTACGGGTTAGGATTAGGGTACGCGTTAGGGTTAGGGTAGGGGTTAGGGTTAGGGTATGCGTTAGGGTGAGGGTAGTTATTAAACCTATCCCACTCTCTAGATACCCCTTAGCACGTAAAGGAATATTTTTTGGGCTCCAGCCATGGAGAAGAGTTTAGACACTAGGAGAAGATAAGGAACACACCCATTATCACGAAATCACATTAGGATTCTCTTTTTAACCTGTTCCTTAAAACACTAGTGCTTAGGAAATCTATTGGAGGCAGAAGCAATCAAGGGTAGCTTAGGGTTAGGGATAGGGTTAGGGTGAGGGTTAGGGTACGGCTTAGGGTACGGGTTCGGGGAGGGGTTCGGGTAGGGCGTAGGGTATGGTTTAGGGTTAGGGTTAGGGTTAGTGTTAGGGTTAGGGCTCGGTTGAGGGTACGGGTTAGGATTAGGGTACGCGTTAGGGTTAGGGTAGGGGTTAGGGTTAGGGTACGCTTTAGGGTGAGGGTAGTTATTAAACCTATCCCACTCTCTAGATACCCCTTAGCACGTAAAGGAATATTATTTGGGGGTCCAGCCATGGAGAAGAGTTTAGATACTAGGAGAAGATAAGGAACACACCCATTATCAAGAAATCACAATATGATTCTCTTTTTAAACTGTTCCTTAAAACACTAGTGCTTAGGAAATCTATTGCAGGCAGAAGCAGTCAAGGGTAGCTTAGGGTTAGGGTTAGGGTTAGGGTGAGGGTTAGGGTACGGCTTAGGGTACGGGTTCGGGGAGGGGTTCGGGTAGGGCGTAGGGTATGGGTTAGGGTTAGGGTTAGGGTTAGTGTTAGGATTAGGGCTCGGTTTAGGGTACGGGTTAGGATTAGGGTACGCGTTAGGGTTAGGGTAGGGGTTAGGGTTAGGGTACGCTTCAGGGTGAGGGTAGTTATTAAACCTATCCCACTCTCTAGATACCCCTTAGCACGTAAAGGAATATTATTTGGGGGTCCAACCATGGAGAAGAGTTTAGACACTAGGAGAAGATAAGGAACACACCCATTATCAAGAAATCACATTAGGATTCTCTTTTTAAACTGTTCCATAAAACACTAGTGCTTAGGAAATCTATTGGAGTCAGAAGCAGTCAAGGGTAGCTTAGGGTTAGTGTTAGCGTTAGGGTGAGGGTTAGGGTACGGCTTAGGGTACGGGTTCGGGGAGGGGTTCGGGTAGGGCGTAGGGTATGGGTTAGGGTTAGGGTTAGGACTAGTGTTAGGGTTAGGGCTCGGTTTAGGGTACGGGTTAGGATTAGGGTACGCGTTAGGGTTAGGGTAGGGGTTAGGGTTAGGGTATGCGTTAGGGTGAGGGTAGTTATTAAACCTATCCCACTCTCTAGATACCCCTTAGCACGTAAAGGAATATTATTTTGGTGTCCAGGCATGGAGAAGAGTTTAGACACTAGGAGAAGATAAGGAACACACCCATTATCACGAAATCACATTAGGATTCTCTTTTTAACCTGTTCCTTAAAACACTAGTGCTTAGGAAATCTATTGGAGGCAGAAGCAGTCAAGGGTAGATTAGTGTTAGGGTTAGGGTTAGGGTGAGTGTTAGGGTACGGCTTAGGGTACGGGTTCGGGGAGGGGTTCGGGTAGGGCGTAGGGTATGGGTTAGGGTTAGGGTTAGGACTAGTGTTAGGGTTAGGGCTCGGTTTAGGGTACGGGTTAGGATTAGGGTACGCGTTAGTGTTAGGGTTAGGGTTAGGGTTAGGGTTAGGGTTAGGGTTAGGGTTAGGGTTAGTGTTAGGGTTAGGGCTCGGTTTAGGGTACGGGTTAGGATTAGGGTACGCGTTCGTGTTAGGGTAGGGGTTTGGGTAAGGGTACGCAATAGGGTGAGGTTAGTTATTAAACCTATCCCACTCTCTAGATACCCCTTAGCACGTAAAGGAATATTATTTGGGGGTCCAGCCATGGAGAAGAGTTTAGACACTAGGAGAAGATAAGGAACACACCCATTATCAAGAAATCACATTAGGATTCTCTTTTTAACCTGTTCCTTAAAACACTAGTGCTTAGGAAATCTCTTGGAGGCAGAAGCAGTCAAGGGTAGCTTAGTGTTAGGGTTAGGGTTAGGGTGAGGGTTAGGGTACGGCTTAGGGTACGGGTTCGGGGAGGGGTTCGGGTAGGGCGTAGGGTATGGGTTAGGGTTAGGGTTAGGACTAGTGTTAGGGTTAGGGCTCGGTTTAGGGTACGGGTTAGGAATAGAGTACGCGTTAGGGTTAGGTATGGGTTAGGGTTAGGGTTAGGGTTAGTGTTAGGGTTTGTGCTCGGTTTAGGGTACGGGTTAGGATTAGGGTACGCGTTAGTGTTAGGGTAGGGGTTAGGGTAAGGGTACGCGATAGGGTGAGGTTAGTTATTAAACCTATCCCACTCTCTAGATACCCCTTAGCACGTCAAGGAATATTATTTGGTGGTCCAGCCATGGAGAAGAGTTTAGACACTAGGAGAAGATAAGGAACACACCCATTATCACGAAATCACATTAGGATTCTCTTTTTAACCAGGTCCTTAAAACACTAGTGCTTAGGAAATCTATTGGAGGCAGAAGCAGTCAAGGGTAGATTAGTGTTAGTGTTAGGGTTAGGGTGAGGGTTAGGGTACGGCTTAGGGTACGGGTTCGGGGAGGGGTTCGGGTATGGCGTAGGGTATGGGTTAGGGTTAGGGTTAGGACTAGTGTTAGGGTTAGGGCTCGGTTTAGGTTACGGGTTAGGATTAGGGTACGCGTTAGGGTTAGGGTAGGGGTTAGGGTTAGGGTATGCGTTAGGGTGAGGGTAGTTATTAAACCTATCCCACTCTCTAGATACCCCTTAGCACGTAAAGGAATATTATTTGGGGGTCCAGCCATGGAGAAGAGTTTAGATACTAGGAGAAGATAAGGAACACACCCATTATCAAGAAATCACAATATGATTCTCTTTTTAAACTGTTCCTTAAAACACTAGTGCTTAGGAAATCTATTGCAGGCAGAAGCAGTCAAGGGTAGCTTAGGGTTAGGGTTAGGGTTAGGGTGAGGGTTAGGGTATGGCTTAGGGTACGGGTTCGGGGAGGGGTTCGGGTAGGGCGTAGGGTATGGGTTAGGGTTAGGGTTAGGGTTAGTGTTAGGATTAGGGCTCGGTTTAGGGTACGGGTTAGGATTAGGGTACGCGTTAGGGTTAGGGTAGGGGTTAGGGTTAGGGTACGCTTCAGAGTGAGGGTAGTTATTAAACCTATCCCACTCTCTAGATACCCCTTAGCACGTAAAGGAATATTATTTGGGGGTCCAACCATGGAGAAGAGTTTAGACACTAGGAGAAGATAAGGAACACAGCCATTATCAAGAAATCACATTAGGATTCTCTTTTTAAACTGTTCCTTAAAACACTAGTGCTTAGGAAATCTATTGGAGTCAGAAGCAGTCAAGGGTAGCTTAGGGTTAGGGTTAGCGTTAGGGTGAGGGTTAGGGTACGGCTTAGGGTACGGGTTCGGGGAGGGGTTCGGGTAGGGCGTAGGGTACGGGTTAGGGTTAGGGTTAGGGCTAGTGTTAGGTTTAGGGCTCGGTTTAGGGTACGGGTTAGGATTAGGGTACGCGTTAGGGTTAGGGTAGGGGTTAGGGTTAGGGTATGCGTTAGGGTGAGGGTAGTTATTAAACCTATCCCACTCTCTAGATACCCCTTAGCACGTAAAGGAATATTATTTTGGTGTCCAGGCATGGAGAAGAGTTTAGACACTAGGAGAAGATAAGGAACACACCCATTATCACGAAATCACATTAGGATTCTCTTTTTAACCTGTTCCTTAAAACACTAGTGCTTAGGAAATCTATTGGAGGCAGAAGCAGTCAAGGGTAGATTAGTGTTAGGGTTAGGGTTAGGGTGAGTGTTAGGGTACGGCTTAGGGTACGGTTTCGGGGAGGGGTTCGGGTAGGGCGTAGGGTATGGGTTAGGGTTAGGGTTAGGACTAGTGTTAGGGTTAGGGCTCGGTTTAGGGTACGGGTTAGGATTAGGGTACGCGTTAGGGTTAGGGTAGGGGTTAGGGTTAGGGTATGCGTTAGGGTGAGGTTAGTTATTAAACCTATCCCACTCTCTAGATACCCCTTAGCACGTAAAGGAATTTTTTTTGGGCTCCAGCCATGGAGAAGAGTTTAGACACTAGGAGAAGATAAGGAACACACCCATTATCACGAAATCACATTAGGATTCTCTTTTTAACCTGTTCCTTAAAACACTAGTGCTTAGGAAATCTATTGGAGGCAGAAGCAATCAAGGGTAGCTTAGGGTTAGGGATAGGGTTAGGGTGAGGGTTAGGGTACGGCTTAGGGTACGGGTTCGGGGAGGGGTTCGGGTAGGGCGTAGGGTATGGTTTAGGGTTAGGGTTAGGGTTAGTGTTAGGGTTAGGGCTCGGTTGAGGGTACGGGTTAGGATTAGGGTACGCGTTAGGGTTAGGGTAGGGGTTAGGGTTAGGGTACGCTTTAGGGTGAGGGTAGTTATTAAACCTATCCCACTCTCTAGATACCCCTTAGCACGTAAAGGAATATTATTTGGGGGTCCAGCCATGGAGAAGAGTTTAGATACTAGGAGAAGATAAGGAACACACCCATTATCAAGAAATCACAATATGATTCTCTTTTTAAACTGTTCCTTAAAACACTAGTGCTTAGGAAATCTATTGCAGGCAGAAGCAGTCAAGGGTAGCTTAGGGTTAGGGTTAGGGTTAGGGTGAGGGTTAGGGTACGGCTTAGGGTACGGGTTCGGGGAGGGGTTCGGGTAGGGCGTAGGGTATGGGTTAGGGTTAGGGTTAGGGTTAGTGTTAGGATTAGGGCTCGGTTTAGGGTACGGGTTAGGATTAGGGTACGCGTTAGGGTTAGGGTAGGGGTTAGGGTTAGGGTACGCTTCAGGGTGAGGGTAGTTATTAAACCTATCCCACTCTCTAGATACCCCTTAGCACGTAAAGGAATATTATTTGGGGGTCCAACCATGGAGAAGAGTTTAGACACTAGGAGAAGATAAGGAACACACCCATTATCAAGAAATCACATTAGGATTCTCTTTTTAAACTGTTCCATAAAACACTAGTGCTTAGGAAATCTATTGGAGTCAGAAGCAGTCAAGGGTAGCTTAGGGTTAGTGTTAGCGTTAGGGTGAGGGTTAGGGTACGGCTTAGGGTACGGGTTCGGGGAGGGGTTCGGGTAGGGCGTAGGGTATGGGTTAGGGTTAGGGTTAGGGCTAGTGTTAGGTTTAGGGCTCGGTTTAGGGTACGGGTTAGGATTAGGGTACGCGTTAGGGTTAGGGTAGGGGTTAGGGTTAGGGTATGCGTTAGGGTGAGGGTAGTTATTAAACCTATCCCACTCTCTAGATACCCCTTAGCACGTAAAGGAATATTATTTTGGTGTCCAGGCATGGAGAAGAGTTTAGACACTAGGAGAAGATAAGGAACACACCCATTATCACGAAATCACATTAGGATTCTCTTTTTAACCTGTTCCTTAAAACACTAGTGCTTAGGAAATCTATTGGAGGCAGAAGCAGTCAAGGGTAGATTAGTGTTAGGGTTAGGGTTAGGGTGAGTGTTAGGGTACGGCTTAGGGTACGGGTTCGGGGAGGGGTTCGGGTAGGGCGTAGGGTATGGGTTAGGGTTAGGGTTAGGACTAGTGTTAGGGTTAGGGCTCGGTTTAGGGTACGGGTTAGGATTAGGGTACGCGTTAGTGTTAGGGTTAGGGTTAGGGTTAGGGTTAGGGTTAGGGTTAGGGTTAGGGTTAGTGTTAGGGTTAGGGCTCGGTTTAGGGTACGGGTTAGGATTAGGGTACGCGTTCGTGTTAGGGTAGGGGTTTGGGTAAGGGTACGCGATAGGGTGAGGTTAGTTATTAAACCTATCCCACTCTCTAGATACCCCTTAGCACGTAAAGGAATATTATTTGGGGGTCCAGCCATGGAGAAGAGTTTAGACACTAGGAGAAGATAAGGAACACACCCATTATCAAGAAATCACATTAGGATTCTCTTTTTAACCTGTTCCTTAAAACACTAGTGCTTAGGAAATCTCTTGGAGGCAGAAGCAGTCAAGGGTAGCTTAGTGTTAGGGTTAGGGTTAGGGTGAGGGTTAGGGTACGGCTTAGGGTACGGGTTCGGGGAGGGGTTCGGGTAGGGCGTAGGGTATGGGTTAGGGTTAGGGTTAGGACTAGTGTTAGGGTTAGGGCTCGGTTTAGGGTACGGGTTAGGAATAGAGTACGCGTTAGGGTTAGGTATGGGATAGGGTTAGGGTTAGGGTTAGTGTTAGGGTTTGGGCTCGGTTTAGGGTACGGGTTAGGATTAGGGTACGCGTTAGTGTTAGGGTAGGGGTTAGGGTAAGGGTACGCGATAGGGTGAGGTTAGTTATTAAACCTATCCCACTCTCTAGATACCCCTTAGCACGTCAAGGAATATTATTTGGTGGTCCAGCCATGGAGAAGAGTTTAGACACTAGGAGAAGATAAGGAACACACCCATTATCACGAAATCACATTAGGATTCTCTTTTTAACCAGGTCCTTAAAACACTAGTGCTTAGGAAATCTATTGGAGGCAGAAGCAGTCAAGGGTAGATTAGTGTTAGTGTTAGGGTTAGGGTGAGGGTTAGGGTACGGCTTAGGGTACGGGTTCGGGGAGGGGTTCGGGTAGGGCGTAGGGTATGGGTTAGGGTTAGGGTTAGGACTAGTGTTAGGGTTAGGGCTCGGTTTAGGTTACGGGTTAGGATTAGGGTACGCGTTAGGGTTAGGGTAGGGGTTAGGGTTAGGGTATGCGTTAGGGTGAGGGTAGTTATTAAACCTATCCCACTCTCTAGATACCCCTTAGCACGTAAAGGAATATTTTTTGGGCTCCAGCCATGGAGAAGAGTTTAGACACTAGGAGAAGATAAGGAACACACCCATTATCACGAAATCACATTAGGATTCTCTTTTTAACCTGTTCCTTAAAACACTAGTGCTTAGGAAATCTATTGGAGGCAGAAGCAATCAAGGGTAGCTTAGGGTTAGGGATAGGGTTAGGGTGAGGGTTAGGGTACGGCTTAGGGTACGGGTTCGGGGAGGGGTTCGGGTAGGGCGTAGGGTATGGTTTAGGGTTAGGGTTAGGGTTAGTGTTAGGGTTAGGGCTCGGTTGAGGGTACGGGTTAGGATTAGGGTACGCGTTAGGGTTAGGGTAGGGGTTAGGGTTAGGGTACGCTTTAGGGTGAGGGTAGTTATTAAACCTATCCCACTCTCTAGATACCCCTTAGCACGTAAAGGAATATTATTTGGGGGTCCAGCCATGGAGAAGAGTTTAGATACTAGGAGAAGATAAGGAACACACCCATTATCAAGAAATCACAATATGATTCTCTTTTTAAACTGTTCCTTAAAACACTAGTGCTTAGGAAATCTATTGCAGGCAGAAGCAGTCAAGGGTAGCTTAGGGTTAGGGTTAGGGTTAGGGTGAGGGTTAGGGTACGGCTTAGGGTACGGGTTCGGGGAGGGGTTCGGGTAGGGCGTAGGGTATGGGTTAGGGTTAGGGTTAGGGTTAGTGTTAGGATTAGGGCTCGGTTTAGGGTACGGGTTAGGATTAGGGTACGCGTTAGTGTTAGGGTAGGGGTTAGGGTTAGGGTACGCTTCAGGGTGAGGGTAGTTATTAAACCTATCCCACTCTCTAGATACCCCTTAGCACGTAAAGGAATATTATTTGGGGGTCCAACCATGGAGAAGAGTTTAGACACTAGGAGAAGATAAGGAACACACCCATTATCAAGAAATCACATTAGGATTCTCTTTTTAAACTGTTCCTTAAAACACTAGTGCTTAGGAAATCTATTGGAGTCAGAAGCAGTCAAGGGTAGCTTAGGGTTAGGGTTAGCGTTAGGGTGAGGGTTAGGGTACGGCTTAGGGTACGGGTTCGGGGAGGGGTTCGGGTAGGGCGTAGGTTATGGGTTAGGGTTAGGGTTAGGGCTAGTGTTAGGTTTAGGGCTCGGTTTAGGGTACGGGTTAGGATTAGGGTACGCGTTAGGGTTAGGGTAGGGGTTAGGGTTAGGGTATGCGTTAGGGTGAGGGTAGTTATTAAACCTATCCCACTCTCTAGATACCCCTTAGCACGTAAAGGAATATTATTTTGGTGTCCAGGCATGGAGAAGAGTTTAGACACTAGGAGAAGATAAGGAACACACCCATTATCACGAAATCACATTAGGATTCTCTTTTTAACCTGTTCCTTAAAACACTAGTGCTTAGGAAATCTATTGGAGGCAGAAGCAGTCAAGGGTAGATTAGTGTTAGGGTTAGGGTTAGGGTGAGTGTTAGGGTACGGCTTAGGGTACGGGTTCGGGGAGGGGTTCGGGTAGGGCGTAGGGTATGGGTTAGGGTTAGGGTTAGGACTAGTGTTAGGGTTAGGGCTCGGTTTAGGGTACGGGTTAGGATTAGGGTACGCGTTAGGGTTAGGGTTAAGGTTAGGGTTAGGGTTAGGGTTAGGGTTAGGGTTAGGGTTAGGGTTAGGGTTAGTGTTAGGGTTAGGGCTCGGTTTAGGGTACGGGTTAGGATTAGGGTACGCGTTCGTGTTAGGGTAGGGGTTTGGGTAAGGGTACGCGATAGGGTGAGGTTAGTTATTAAACCTATCCCACTCTCTAGATACCCCTTAGCACGTAAAGGAATATTATTTGGGGGTCCAGCCATGGAGAAGAGTTTAGACACTAGGAGAAGATAAGGAACACACCCATTATCAAGAAATCACATTAGGATTCTCTTTTTAACCTGTTCCTTAAAACACTAGTGCTTAGGAAATCTCTTGGAGGCAGAAGCAGTCAAGGGTAGCTTAGTGTTAGGGTTAGGGTTAGGGTGAGGGTTAGGGTACGGCTTAGGGTACGGGTTCGGGGAGGGGTTCGGGTAGGGCGTAGGGTATGGGTTAGGGTTAGGGTTAGGACTAGTGTTAGGGTTAGGGCTCGGTTTAGGGTACGGGTTAGGAATAGAGTACGCGTTAGGGTTAGGTATGGGTTAGGGTTAGGGTTAGGGTTAGTGTTAGGGTTTGGGCTCGGTTTAGGGTACGGGTTAGGATTAGGGTACGCGTTAGTGTTAGGGTAGGGGTTAGGGTAAGGGTACGCGATAGGGTGAGGTTAGTTATTAAACCTATCCCACTCTCCAGATACCCCTTAGCACGTAAAGGAATATTATTTGGTGGTCCAGCCATGGAGAAGAGTTTAGACACTAGGAGAAGATAAGGAACACACCCATTATCACGAAATCACATTAGGATTCTCTTTTTAACCTGTTCCTTAAAACACTAGTGCTTAGGAAATCTATTGGAGGCAGAAGCAGTCAAGGGTAGATTAGTGTTAGTGTTAGGGTTAGGGTGAGGGTTAGGGTACGGCTTAGGGTACGGGTTCGGGGAGGGGTTCGGTTAGGGCGTAGGGTATGGGTTAGGGTTAGGGTTAGGACTAGTGTTAGGGTTAGGGCTCGGTTTAGGGTACGGGTTAGGATTAGGTTACGCGTTAGGGTTAGGGTAGGGGTTAGGGTTAGGGTATGCGTTAGGGTGAGGGTAGTTATTAAACCTATCCCACTCTCTAGATACCCCTTAGCACGTAAAGGAATATTATTTGGGGGTCCAGCCATGGAGAAGAGTTTAGATACTAGGAGAAGATAAGGAACACACCCATTATCAAGAAATCACAATATGATTCTCTTTTTAAACTGTTCCTTAAAACACTAGTGCTTAGGAAATCTATTGCAGGCAGAAGCAGTCAAGGGTAGCTTAGGGTTAGGGTTAGGGTTAGGGTGAGGGTTAGGGTACGGCTTAGGGTACGGGTTCGGGGAGGGGTTCGGTTAGGGCGTAGGGTATGTGTTAGGGTTAGGGTTAGGGTTAGTGTTAGGATTAGGGCTCGGTTTAGGGTACGGGTTAGGATTAGGGTACGCGTTAGGGTTAGGGTAGTGGTTAGGGTTAGGGTACGCTTCAGGGTGAGGGTAGTTATTAAACCTATCCCACTCTCTAGATACCCCTTAGCACGTAAAGGAATATTATTTGGGGGTCTAACCATGGAGAAGAGTTTAGACACTAGGAGAAGATAAGGAACACACCCATTATCAAGAAATCACATTAGGATTCTCTTTTTAAACTGTTCCTTAAAACACTAGTGCTTAGGAAATCTATTGGAGTCAGAAGCAGTCAAGGGTAGCTTAGGGTTAGTGTTAGCGTTAGGGTGAGGGTTAGGGTACGGCTTAGGGTACGGGTTCGGGGAGGGGTTCGGGTAGGGCGTAGGGTATGGGTTAGGGTTAGGGTTAGGGCTAGTGTTAGGTTTAGGGCTCGGTTTAGGGTACGGGTTAGGATTAGGGTACGCGTTAGGGTTAGGGTAGGGGTTAGGGTTAGGGTATGCGTTAGGGTGAGGGTAGTTATTAAACCTATCCCACTCTCTAGATACCCCTTAGCACGTAAAGGAATATTATTTTGGTGTCCAGGCATGGAGAAGAGTTTAGACACTAGGAGAAGATAAGGAACACACCCATTATCACGAAATCACATTAGGATTCTCTTTTTAACCTGTTCCTTAAAACACTAGTGCTTAGGAAATCTATTGGAGGCAGAAGCAGTCAAGGGTAGATTAGTGTTAGGGTTAGGGTTAGGGTGAGTGTTAGGGTACGGCTTAGGGTACGGGTTCGGGGAGGGTTTCGGGTAGGGCGTAGGGTATGGGTTAGGGTTAGGGTTAGGACTAGTGTTAGGGTTAGGGCTCGGTTTAGGGTACGGGTTAGGATTAGGGTACGCGTTAGGGTTAGGGTTAGGGTTAGGGTTAGGGTTAGGGTTAGGGTTAGGGTTAGGGTTAGTGTTAGGGTTAGGGCTCGGTTTAGGGTACGGGTTAGGATTAGGGTACGCGTTCGTGTTAGGGTAGGGGTTTGGGTAAGGGTACGCGATAGGGTGAGGTTAGTTATTAAACCTATCCCACTCTCTAGATACCCCTTAGCACGTAAAGGAATATTATTTGGGGGTCCAGCCATGGAGAAGAGTTTAGACACTAGGAGAAGATAAGGAACACACCCATTATCAAGAAATCACATTAGGATTCTCTTTTTAACCTGTTCCTTAAAACACTAGTGCTTAGGAAATCTCTTGGAGGCAGAAGCAGTCAAGGGTAGCTTAGTGTTAGGGTTAGGGTTAGGGTGAGGGTTAGGGTACGGCTTAGGGTACGGGTTCGGGGAGGGGTTCGGGTAGGGCGTAGGGTATGGGTTAGGGTTAGGGTTAGGACTAGTGTTAGGGTTAGGGCTCGGTTTAGGGTACGGGTTAGGAATAGAGTACGCGTTAGGGTTAGGTATGGGTTAGGGTTAGGGTTAGGGTTAGTGTTAGGGTTTGGGCTCGGTTTAGGGTACGGGTTAGGATTAGGGTACGCGTTAGTGTTAGGGTAGGGGTTAGGGTAAGGGTACGCGATAGGGTGAGGTTAGTTATTAAACCTATCCCACTCTCTAGATACCCCTTAGCACGTAAAGGAATATTATTTGGTGGTCCAGCCATGGAGAAGAGTTTAGACACTAGGAGAAGATAAGGAACACACCCATTATCACGAAATCACATTAGGATTCTCTTTTTAACCAGTTCCTTAAAACACTAGTGCTTAGGAAATCTATTGGAGGCAGAAGCAGTCAAGGGTAGATTAGTGTTAGTGTTAGGGTTAGGGTGAGGGTTAGGGTACGGCTTAGGGTACGGGTTCGGGGAGGGGTTCGGTTAGGGCGTAGGGTATGGGTTAGGGTTAGGGTTAGGACTAGTGTTAGGGTTAGGGCTCGGTTTAGGGTACGGGTTAGGATTAGGGTACGCGTTAGGGTTAGGGTAGGGGTTAGGGTTAGGGTATGCGTTAGGGTGAGGGTAGTTATTAAACCTATCCCACTCTCTAGATACCCCTTAGCACGTAAAGGAATATTATTTGGGGGTCCAGCCATGGAGAAGAGTTTAGATACTAGGAGAAGATAAGGAACACACCCATTATCAAGAAATCACAATATGATTCTCTTTTTAACCTGTTCCTTAAAACACTAGTGCTTAGGAAATCTATTGCAGGCAGAAGCAGTCAAGGGTAGCTTAGGGTTAGGGTTAGGGTTAGGGTGAGGGTTAGGGTACGGCTTAGGGTACGGGTTCGGGGAGGGGTTCGGGTAGGGCGTAGGGTATGGGTTAGGGTTAGGGTTAGGGTTAGTGTTAGGATTAGGGCTCGGTTTAGGGTACGGGTTAGGATTAGGGTACGCGTTAGTGTTAGGGTAGGGGTTAGGGTTAGGGTACGCTTCAGGGTGAGGGTAGTTATTAAACCTATCCCACTCTCTAGATACCCCTTAGCACGTAAAGGAATATTATTTGGGGGTCCAACCATGGAGAAGAGTTTAGACACTAGGAGAAGATAAGGAACACACCCATTATCAAGAAATCACATTAGGATTCTCTTTTTAAACTGTTCCTTAAAACACTAGTGCTTAGGAAATCTATTGGAGTCAGAAGCAGTCAAGGGTAGCTTAGGTTTAGGGTTAGCGTTAGGGTGAGGGTTAGGGTACGGCTTAGGGTACGGGTTCGGGGAGGGGTTCGGGTAGGGCGTAGGTTATGGGTTAGGGTTAGGGTTAGGGCTAGTGTTAGGTTTAGGGCTCGGTTTAGGGTACGGGTTAGGATTAGGGTACGCGTTAGGGTTAGGGTAGGGGTTAGGGTTAGGGTATGCGTTAGGGTGAGGGTAGTTATTAAACCTATCCCACTCTCTAGATACCCCTTAGCACGTAAAGGAATATTATTTTGGTGTCCAGGCATGGAGAAGAGTTTAGACACTAGGAGAAGATAAGGAACACACCCATTATCACGAAATCACATTAGGATTCTCTTTTTAACCTGTTCCTTAAAACACTAGTGCTTAGGAAATCTATTGGAGGCAGAAGCAGTCAAGGGTAGATTAGTGTTAGGGTTAGGGTTAGGGTGAGTGTTAGGGTACGGCTTAGGGTACGGGTTCGGGGAGGGGTTCGGGTAGGGCGTAGGGTATGGGTTAGGGTTAAGGTTAGGACTAGTGTTAGGGTTAGGGCTCGGTTTAGGGTACGGGTTAGGATTAGGGTACGCGTTAGGGTTAGGGTTAAGGTTAGGGTTAGGATTAGGGTTAGGGTTAGGGTTAGGGTTAGGGTTAGTGTTAGGGTTAGGGCTCGGTTTAGGGTACGGGTTAGGATTAGGGTACGCGTTCGTGTTAGGGTAGGGGTTTGGGTAAGGGTACGCGATAGGGTGAGGTTAGTTATTAAACCTATCCCACTCTCTAGATACCCCTTAGCACGTAAAGGAATATTATTTGGGGTCCAGCCATGGAGAAGAGTTTAGACACTAGGAGAAGATAAGGAACACACCCATTATCAAGAAATCACATTAGGATTCTCTTTTTAACCTGTTCCTTAAAACACTAGTGCTTAGGAAATCTCTTGGAGGCAGAAGCAGTCAAGGGTAGCTTAGTGTTAGGGTTAGGGTTAGGGTGAGGGTTAGGGTACGGCTTAGGGTACGGGTTCGGGGAGGGGTTCGGGTAGGGCGTAGGGTATGGGTTAGGGTTAGGGTTAGGACTAGTGTTAGGGTTAGGGCTCGGTTTAGGGTACGGGTTAGGAATAGAGTACGCGTTAGGGTTAGGTATGGGTTAGGGTTAGGTTTAGGGTTAGTGTTAGGGTTTGGGCTCGGTTTAGGGTACGGGTTAGGATTAGGGTACGCGTTAGTGTTAGGGTAGGGGTTAGGGTAAGGGTACGCGATAGGGTGAGGTTAGTTATTAAACCTATCCCACTCTCCAGATACCCCTTAGCACGTAAAGTAATATTATTTGGTGGTCCAGCCATGGAGAAGAGTTTAGACACTAGGAGAAGATAAGGAACACACCCATTATCACGAAATCACATTAGGATTCTCTTTTTAACCTGTTCCTTAAAACACTAGTGCTTAGGAAATCTATTGGAGGCAGAAGCAGTCAAGGGTAGATTAGTGTTAGTGTTAGGGTTAGGGTGAGGGTTAGGGTACGGCTTAGGGTACGGGTTCGGGGAGGGGTTCGGGTAGGGCGTAGGGTATGGGTTAGGGTTAGGGTTAGGACTAGTGTTAGGGTTAGGGCTCGGTTTAGGGTACGGGTTAGGATTAGGGTACGCGTTAGGGTTAGGGTAGGGGTTAGGGTTAGGGTATGCGTTAGGGTGAGGGTAGTTATTAAACCTATCCCACTCTCTAGATACCCCTTAGCACGTAAAGGAATATTTTTTGGGCTCCAGCCATGGAGAAGAGTTTAGACACTAGGAGAAGATAAGGAACACACCCATTATCACGAAATCACATTAGGATTCTCTTTTTAACCTGTTCCTTAAAACACTAGTGCTTAGGAAATCTATTGGAGGCAGAAGCAGTCAAGGGTAGATTAGTGTTAGGGTTAGGGTTAGGGTGAGTGTTAGGGTACGGCTTAGGGTACGGGTTCGGGGAGGGGTTTGGGTAGGGCGTAGGGTATGGGTTAGGGTTAGGGTTAGGACTAGTGTTAGGGTTAGGGCTCGGTTTAGGGTACGTGTTAGGATTAGGGTACGCGTTAGGGTTAGGGTTAGGGTTAGGGTTAGGGTTAGGGTTAGGGTTAGGGTTAGGGTTAGTGTTAGGGTTAGGGCTCGGTTTAGGGTACGGGTTAGGATTAGGGTACGCGTTCGTGTTAGGGTAGGGGTTTGGGTAAGTGTACGCGATAGGGTGAGGTTAGTTATTAAACCTATCCCACTCTCTAGATACCCCTTAGCACGTAAAGGAATATTATTTGGGGGTCCAGCCATGGAGAAGAGTTTAGACACTAGGAGAAGATAAGGAAAACACCCATTATCAAGAAATCACATTAGGATTCTCTTTTTAACCTGTTCCTTAAAACACTAGTGCTTAGGAAATCTCTTGGAGGCAGAAGCAGTCAAGGGTAGCTTAGTGTTAGGGTTAGGGTTAGGGTGAGGGTTAGGGTACGGCTTAGGGTACGGGTTCGGGGAGGGGTTCGGGTAGGGCGTAGGGTATGGGTTAGGGTTAGGGTTAGGACTAGTGTTAGGGTTAGGGCTCGGTTTAGGGTACGGGTTAGGAATAGAGTACGCGTTAGGGTTAGGTATGGGTTAGGGTTATGGTTAGGGTTAGTGTTAGGGTTTGGGCTCGGTTTAGGGTACGGGTTAGGATTAGGGTACGCGTTAGTGTTAGGGTAGGGGTTAGGGTAAGGGTACGCGATAGGGTGAGGTTAGTTATTAAACCTATCCCACTCTCTAGATACCCCTTAGCACGTAAAGGAATATTATTTGGTGGTCCAGCCATGGAGAAGAGTTTAGACACTAGGAGAAGATAAGGAACACACCCATTATCACGAAATCACATTAGGATTCTCTTTTTAACCAGTTCCTTAAAACACTAGTGCTTAGGAAATCTATTGGAGGCAGAAGCAGTCAAGGGTAGATTAGTGTTAGTGTTAGGGTTAGGGTGAGGGTTAGGGTACGGCTTAGGGTACGGGTTCGGGGAGGGGTTCGGGTAGGGCGTAGGGTATGGGTTAGGGTTAGGGTTAGGACTAGTGTTAGGGTTAGGGCTCGGTTTAGGGTACGGGTTAGGATTAGGGTACGCGTTAGGGTTAGGGTAGGGGTTAGGGTTAGGGTATGCGTTAGGGTGAGGGTAGTTATTAAACCTATCCCACTCTCTAGATACCCCTTAGCACGTAAAGGAATATTATTTGGGGGTCCAGCCATGGAGAAGAGTTTAGATACTAGGAGAAGATAAGGAACACACCCATTATCAAGAAATCACAATATGATTCTCTTTTTAAACTGTTCCTTAAAACACTAGTGCTTAGGAAATCTATTGCAGGCAGAAGCAGTCAAGGGTAGCTTAGGGTTAGGGTTAGGGTTAGGGTGAGGGTTAGGGTACGGCTTAGGGTACGGGTTCGGGGAGGGGTTCGGGTAGGGCGTAGGGTATGGGTTAGGGTTAGGGTTAGGGTTAGTGTTAGGATTAGGGCTCGGTTTAGGGTACGGGTTAGGATTAGGGTACGCGTTAGGGTTAGGGTAGGGGTTAGGGTTAGGGTACGCTTCAGAGTGAGGGTAGTTATTAAACCTATCCCACTCTCTAGATACCCCTTAGCACGTAAAGGAATATTATTTGGGGGTCCAACCATGGAGAAGAGTTTAGACACTAGGAGAAGATAAGGAACACAGCCATTATCAAGAAATCACATTAGGATTCTCTTTTTAAACTGTTCCTTAAAACACTAGTGCTTAGGAAATCTATTGGAGTCAGAAGCAGTCAAGGGTAGCTTAGGGTTAGGGTTAGCGTTAGGGTGAGGGTTAGGGTACGGCTTAGGGTACGGGTTCGGGGAGGGGTTCGGGTAGGGCGTAGGGTATGGGTTAGGGTTAGGGTTAGGGCTAGTGTTAGGTTTAGGGCTCGGTTTAGGGTACGGGTTAGGATTAGGGTACGCGTTAGGGTTAGGGTAGGGGTTAGGGTTAGGGTATGCGTTAGGGTGAGGGTAGTTATTAAACCTATCCCACTCTCTAGATACCCCTTAGCACGTAAAGGAATATTATTTTGGTGTCCAGGCATGGAGAAGAGTTTAGACACTAGGAGAAGATAAGGAACACACCCATTATCACGAAATCACATTAGGATTCTCTTTTTAACCTGTTCCTTAAAACACTAGTGCTTAGGAAATCTATTGGAGGCAGAAGCAGTCAAGGGTAGATTAGTGTTAGGGTTAGGGTTAGGGTGAGTGTTAGGGTACGGCTTAGGGTACGGGTTCGGGGAGGGGTTCGGGTAGGGCGTAGGGTATGGGTAAGGGTTAGGGTTAGGACTAGTGTTAGGGTTAGGGCTCGGTTTAGGGTACGGGTTAGGATTAGGGTACGCGTTAGGGTTAGGGTAGGGGTTAGGGTTAGGGTATGCGTTAGGGTGAGGGTAGTTATTAAACCTATCCCACTCTCTAGATACCCCTTAGCACGTAAAGGAATATTTTTTGGGCTCCAGCCATGGAGAAGAGTTTAGACACTAGGAGAAGATAAGGAACACACCCATTATCACGAAATCACATTAGGATTCTCTTTTTAACCTGTTCCTTAAAACACTAGTGCTTAGGAAATCTATTGGAGGCAGAAGCAATCAAGGGTAGCTTAGGGTTAGGGATAGGGTTAGGGTGAGGGTTAGGGTACGGCTTAGGGTACGGGTTCGGGGAGGGGTTCGGGTAGGGCGTAGGGTATGGTTTAGGGTTAGGGTTAGGGTTAGTGTTAGGGTTAGGGCTCGGTTGAGGGTACGGGTTAGGATTAGGGTACGCGTTAGGGTTAGGGTAGGGGTTAGGGTTAGGGTACGCTTTAGGGTGAGGGTAGTTATTAAACCTATCCCACTCTCTAGATACCCCTTAGCACGTAAAGGAATATTATTTGGGGGTCCAGCCATGGAGAAGAGTTTAGATACTAGGAGAAGATAAGGAACACACCCATTATCAAGAAATCACAATATGATTCTCTTTTTAAACTGTTCCTTAAAACACTAGTGCTTAGGAAATCTATTGCAGGCAGAAGCAGTCAAGGGTAGCTTAGGGTTAGGGTTAGGGTTAGGGTGAGGGTTAGGGTACGGCTTAGGGTACGGGTTCGGGGAGGGGTTCGGGTAGGGCGTAGGGTATGGGTTAGGGTTGGGGTTAGGGTTAGTGTTAGGGTTAGGGCTCGGTTTAGGGTACGGGTTAGGATTAGGGTACGCGTTAGGGTTAGGGTAGGGTTTAGGGTTAGGGTACGCTTCAGGGTGAGGGTAGTTATTAAACCTATCCCACTCTCTAGATACCCCTTAGCACGTAAAGGAATATTATTTGGGGGTCCAACCATGGAGAAGAGTTTAGACACTAGGAGAAGATAAGGAACACACCCATTATCAAGAAATCACATTAGGATTCTCTTTTTAACCTGTTCCTTAAAACACTAGTGCTTAGGAAATCTATTGGAGGCAGAAGCAGTCAAGGGTAGATTAGTGTTAGGGTTAGGGTTAGGGTGAGTGTTAGGGTACGGCTTAGGGTACGGGTTCGGGGAGGGGTTCGGGTAGGGCGTAGGGTATGGGTTAGGGTTAGGGTTAGGACTAGTGTTAGGGTTAGGGCTCGGTTTAGGGTACGGGTTAGGATTAGGGTACGCGTTAGGGTTAGGGTAGGGGTTAGGGTTAGGGTATGCGTTAGGGTGAGGGTAGTTATTAAACCTATCCCACTCTCTAGATAACCCTTAGCACGTAAAGGAATATTTTTTGGGCTCCAGCCATGGAGAAGAGTTTAGACACTAGGAGAAGATAAGGAACACACCCATTATCACGAAATCACATTAGGATTCTCTTTTTAACCTGTTCCTTAAAACACTAGTGCTTAGGAAATCTATTGGAGGCAGAAGCAATCAAGGGTAGCTTAGGGTTAGGGATAGGGTTAGGGTGAGGGTTAGGGTACGGCTTAGGGTACGGGTTCGGGGAGGGGTTCGGGTAGGGCGTAGGGTATGGGTTAGGGTTAGGGTTAGGACTAGTGTTAGGGTTAGGGCTCGGTTGAGGGTACGGGTTAGGATTAGGGTACGCGTTAGGGTTAGGGTAGGGGTTAGGGTTAGGGTACGCTTTAGGGTGAGGGTAGTTATTAAACCTATCCCACTCTCTAGATACCCCTTAGCACGTAAAGGAATATTATTTGGGGGTCCAGCCATGGAGAAGAGTTTAGATACTAGGAGAAGATAAGGAACACACCCATTATCAAGAAATCACAATATGATTCTCTTTTTAAACTGTTCCTTAAAACACTAGTGCTTAGGAAATCTATTGCAGGCAGAAGCAGTCAAGGGTAGCTTAGGGTTAGGGTTAGGGTTAGGGTGAGGGTTAGGGTACGGCTTAGGGTACGGGTTCGGGGAGGGGTTCGGGTAGGGCGTAGGGTATGGGTTAGGGTTAGGGTTAGGGTTAGTGTTAGGATTAGGGCTCGGTTTAGGGTACGGGTTAGGATTAGGGTACGCGTTAGGGTTAGGGTAGGGGTTAGGGTTAGGGTACGCTTTAGGGTGAGGGTAGTTATTAAACCTATCCCACTCTCTAGATACCCCTTAACACGTAAAGGAATATTATTTGGGGGTCCAGCCATGGAGAAGAGTTTAGATACTAGGAGAAGATAAGGAACACACCCATTATCAAGAAATCACAATATGATTCTCTTTTTAAACTGTTCCTTAAAACACTAGTGCTTAGGAAATCTATTGCAGGCAGAAGCAGTCAAGGGTAGCTTAGGGTTAGGGTTAGGGTTAGGGTGAGGGTTAGGGTACGGCTTAGGGTACGGGTTCGGGGAGGGGTTCGGGTAGGGCGTAGGGTATGGGTTAGGGTTAGGGTTAGGGTTAGTGTTAGGATTAGGGCTCGGTTTAGGGTACGGGTTAGGATTAGGGTACGCGTTAGGGTTAGGGTAGGGGTTAGGGTTAGGGTACGCTTCAGGGTGAGGGTAGTTATTAAACCTATCCCACTCTCTAGATACCCCTTAGCACGTAAAGGAATATTATTTGGGGGTCCAACCATGGAGAAGAGTTTAGACACTAGGAGAAGATAAGGAACACACCCATTATCAAGAAATCACATTAGGATTCTCTTTTTAAACTGTTCCTTAAAACACTAGTGCTTAGGAAATCTATTGGAGTCAGAAGCAGTCAAGGGTAGCTTAGGGTTAGGGTTAGCGTTAGGGTGAGGGTTAGGGTACGGCTTAGGGTACGGGTTCGGGGAGGGGTTCGGGTAGGGCGTAGGGTATGGGTTAGGGTTAGGGTTAGGGCTAGTGTTAGGTTTAGGGCTCGGTTTAGGGTACGGGTTAGGATTAGGGTACGCGTTAGGGTTAGGGTAGGGGTTAGGGTTAGGGTATGCGTTAGGGTGAGGGTAGTTATTAAACCTATCCCACTCTCTAGATACCCCTTAGCACGTAAAGGAACATTATTTTGGTGTCCAGGCATGGAGAAGAGTTTAGACACTAGGAGAAGATAAGGAACACACCCATTATCACGAAATCACATTAGGATTCTCTTTTTAACCTGTTCCTTAAAACACTAGTGCTTAGGAAATCTATTGGAGGCAGAAGCAGTCAAGGGTAGATTAGTGTTAGGGTTAGGGTTAGGGTGAGTGTTAGGGTACGGCTTAGGGTACGGGTTCGGGGAGGGGTTCGGGTAGGGCGTAGGGTGTGGGTTAGGGTTAGGGTTAGGACTAGTGTTAGGGTTAGGGCTCGGTTTAGGGTACGGGTTAGGATTAGGGTACGCGTTAGGGTTAGGGTTAGGGTTAGGGTTAGGGTTAGGGTTAGGGTTAGGGTTAGGGTTAGTGTTAGGGTTAGGGCTCGGTTTAGGGTACGGGTTAGGATTAGGGTACGCGTTCGTGTTAGGGTAGGGGTTTGGGTAAGGGTACGCGATAGGGTGAGGTTAGTTATTAAACCTATCCCACTCTCTAGATACCCCTTAGCACGTAAAGGAATATTATTTGGGGGTCCAGCCATGGAGAAGAGTTTAGACACTAGGAGAAGATAAGGAACACACCCATTATCAAGAAATCACATTAGGATTCTCTTTTTAACCTGTTCCTTAAAACACTAGTGCTTAGGAAATCTCTTGGAGGCAGAAGCAGTCAAGGGTAGCTTAGTGTTAGGGTTAGGGTTAGGGTGAGGGTTAGGGTACGGCTTAGGGTACGGGTTCGGGGAGGGGTTCGGGTAGGGCGTAGGGTATGGGTTAGGGTTAGGGTTAGGACTAGTGTTAGGGTTAGGGCTCGGTTTAGGGTACGGGTTAGGAATAGAGTACGCGTTAGGGTTAGGTATGGTTTAGGGTTAGGGTTAGGGTTAGTGTTAGGGTTTGGGCTCGGTTTAGGGTACGGGTTAGGATTAGGGTACGCGTTAGTGTTAGGGTAGGGGTTAGGGTAAGGGTACGCGATAGGGTGAGGTTAGTTATTAAACCTATCCCACTCTCCAGATACCCCTTAGCACGTAAAGGAATATTATTTGGTGGTCCAGCCATGGAGAAGAGTTTAGACACTAGGAGAAGATAAGGAACACACCCATTATCACGAAATCACATTAGGATTCTCTTTTTAACCTGTTCCTTAAAACACTAGTGCTTAGGAAATCTATTGGAGGCAGAAGCAGTCAAGGGTAGATTAGTGTTAGGGTTAGGGTTAGGGTGAGTGTTAGGGTACGGCTTAGGGTACGGGTTCGGGGAGGGGTTCGGGTAGGGCGTAGGGTATGGGTTAGGGTTAGGGTTAGGACTAGTGTTAGGGTTAGGGCTCGGTTTAGGGTACGGGTTAGGATTAGGGTACGCGTTAGGGTTAGGGTAGGGGTTAGGGTTAGGGTATGCGTTAGGGTGAGGGTAGTTATTAAACCTATCCCACTCTCTAGATAACCCTTAGCACGTAAAGGAATATTTTTTGGGCTCCAGCCATGGAGAAGAGTTTAGACACTAGGAGAAGATAAGGAACACACCCATTATCACGAAATCACATTAGGATTCTCTTTTTAACCTGTTCCTTAAAACACTAGTGCTTAGGAAATCTATTGGAGGCAGAAGCAATCAAGGGTAGCTTAGGGTTAGGGATAGGGTTAGGGTGAGGGTTAGGGTACGGCTTAGGGTACGGGTTCGGGGAGGGGTTCGGGTAGGGCGTAGGGTATGGGTTAGGGTTAGGGTTAGGACTAGTGTTAGGGTTAGGGCTCGGTTGAGGGTACGGGTTAGGATTAGGGTACGCGTTAGGGTTAGGGTAGGGGTTAGGGTTAGGGTACGCTTTAGGGTGAGGGTAGTTATTAAACCTATCCCACTCTCTAGATACCCCTTAGCACGTAAAGGAATATTATTTGGGGGTCCAGCCATGGAGAAGAGTTTAGATACTAGGAGAAGATAAGGAACACACCCATTATCAAGAAATCACAATATGATTCTCTTTTTAAACTGTTCCTTAAAACACTAGTGCTTAGGAAATCTATTGCAGGCAGAAGCAGTCAAGGGTAGCTTAGGGTTAGGGTTAGGGTTAGGGTGAGGGTTAGGGTACGGCTTAGGGTACGGGTTCGGGGAGGGGTTCGGGTAGGGCGTAGGGTATGGGTTAGGGTTAGGGTTAGGGTTAGTGTTAGGATTAGGGCTCGGTTTAGGGTACGGGTTAGGATTAGGGTACGCGTTAGGGTTAGGGTAGGGGTTAGGGTTAGGGTACGCTTTAGGGTGAGGGTAGTTATTAAACCTATCCCACTCTCTAGATACCCCTTAGCACGTAAAGGAATATTATTTGGGGGTCCAGCCATGGAGAAGAGTTTAGATACTAGGAGAAGATAAGGAACACACCCATTATCAAGAAATCACAATATGATTCTCTTTTTAAACTGTTCCTTAAAACACTAGTGCTTAGGAAATCTATTGCAGGCAGAAGCAGTCAAGGGTAGCTTAGGGTTAGGGTTAGGGTTAGGGTGAGGGTTAGGGTACGGCTTAGGGTACGGGTTCGGGGAGGGGTTCGGGTAGGGCGTAGGGTATGGGTTAGGGTTAGGGTTAGGGTTAGTGTTAGGATTAGGGCTCGGTTTAGGGTACGGGTTAGGATTAGGGTACGCGTTAGGGTTAGGGTAGGGGTTAGGGTTAGGGTACGCTTCAGGGTGAGGGTAGTTATTAAACCTATCCCACTCTCTAGATACCCCTTAGCACGTAAAGGAATATTATTTTGGGGTCCAACCATGGAGAAGAGTTTAGACACTAGGAGAAGATAAGGAACACACCCATTATCAAGAAATCACATTAGGATTCTCTTTTTAAACTGTTCCTTAAAACACTAGTGCTTAGGAAATCTATTGGAGTCAGAAGCAGTCAAGGGTAGCTTAGGGTTAGGGTTAGCGTTAGGGTGAGGGTTAGGGTACGGCTTAGGGTACGGGTTCGGGGAGGGGTTCGGGTAGGGCGTAGGGTATGGGTTAGGGTTAGGGTTAGGGCTAGTGTTAGGTTTAGGGCTCGGTTTAGGGTACGGGTTAGGATTAGGGTACGCGTTAGGGTTAGGGTAGGGGTTAGGGTTAGGGTATGCGTTAGGGTGAGGGTAGTTATTAAACCTATCCCACTCTCTAGATACCCCTTAGCACGTAAAGGAACATTATTTTGGTGTCCAGGCATGGAGAAGAGTTTAGACACTAGGAGAAGATAAGGAACACACCCATTATCACGAAATCACATTAGGATTCTCTTTTTAACCTGTTCCTTAAAACACTAGTGCTTAGGAAATCTATTGGAGGCAGAAGCAGTCAAGGGTAGATTAGTGTTAGGGTTAGGGTTAGGGTGAGTGTTAGGGTACGGCTTAGGGTACGGGTTCGGGGAGGGGTTCGGGTAGGGCGTAGGGTGTGGGTTAGGGTTAGGGTTAGGACTAGTGTTAGGGTTAGGGCTCGGTTTAGGGTACGGGTTAGGATTAGGGTACGCGTTAGGGTTAGGGTTAGGGTTAGGGTTAGGGTTAGGGTTAGGGTTAGGGTTAGGGTTAGTGTTAGGGTTAGGGCTCGGTTTAGGGTACGGGTTAGGATTAGGGTACGCGTTCGTGTTAGGGTAGGGGTTTGGGTAAGGGTACGCGATAGGGTGAGGTTAGTTATTAAACCTATCCCACTCTCTAGATACCCCTTAGCACGTAAAGGAATATTATTTGGGGGTCCAGCCATGGAGAAGAGTTTAGACACTAGGAGAAGATAAGGAACACACCCATTATCAAGAAATCACATTAGGATTCTCTTTTTAACCTGTTCCTTAAAACACTAGTGCTTAGGAAATCTCTTGGAGGCAGAAGCAGTCAAGGGTAGCTTAGTGTTAGGGTTAGGGTTAGGGTGAGGGTTAGGGTACGGCTTAGGGTACGGGTTCGGGGAGGGGTTCGGGTAGGGCGTAGGGTATGGGTTAGGGTTAGGGTTAGGACTAGTGTTAGGGTTAGGCCTCGGTTTAGGGTACAGGTTAGGAATAGAGTACGCGTTAGGGTTAGGTATGGTTTAGGGTTAGGGTTAGGGTTAGTGTTAGGGTTTGGGCTCGGTTTAGGGTACGGGTTAGGATTAGGGTACGCGTTAGTGTTAGGGTAGGGGTTAGGGTAAGGGTACGCGATAGGGTGAGGTTAGTTATTAAACCTATCCCACTCTCCAGATACCCCTTAGCACGTAAAGGAATATTATTTGGTGGTCCAGCCATGGAGAAGAGTTTAGATACTAGGAGAAGATAAGGAACACACCCATTATCAAGAAATCACAATATGATTCTCTTTTTAAACTGTTCCTTAAAACACTAGTGCTTAGGAAATCTATTGCAGGCAGAAGCAGTCAAGGGTAGCTTAGGGTTAGGGTTAGGGTTAGGGTGAGGGTTAGGGTACGGCTTAGGGTACGGGTTCGGGGAGGGGTTCGGGTAGGGCGTAGGGTATGGGTTAGGGTTAGGGTTAGGGTTAGTGTTAGGATTAGGGCTCGGTTTAGGGTACGGGTTAGGATTAGGGTACGCGTTAGGGTTAGGGTAGGGGTTAGGGTTAGGGTACGCTTCAGGGTGAGGGTAGTTATTAAACCTATCCCACTCTCTAGATACCCCTTAGCACGTAAAGGAATATTATTTTGGGGTCCAACCATGGAGAAGAGTTTAGACACTAGGAGAAGATAAGGAACACACCCATTATCAAGAAATCACATTAGGATTCTCTTTTTAAACTGTTCCTTAAAACACTAGTGCTTAGGAAATCTATTGGAGTCAGAAGCAGTCAAGGGTAGCTTAGGGTTAGGGTTAGCGTTAGGGTGAGGGTTAGGGTACGGCTTAGGGTACGGGTTCGGGGAGGGGTTCGGGTAGGGCGTAGGGTATGGGTTAGGGTTAGGGTTAGGGCTAGTGTTAGGTTTAGGGCTCGGTTTAGGGTACGGGTTAGGATTAGGGTACGCGTTAGGGTTAGGGTAGGGGTTAGGGTTAGGGTATGCGTTAGGGTGAGGGTAGTTATTAAACCTATCCCACTCTCTAGATACCCCTTAGCACGTAAAGGAACATTATTTTGGTGTCCAGGCATGGAGAAGAGTTTAGACACTAGGAGAAGATAAGGAACACACACATTATCACGAAATCACATTAGGATTCTCTTTTTAACCTGTTCCTTAAAACACTAGTGCTTAGGAAATCTATTGGAGGCAGAAGCAGTCAAGGGTAGATTAGTGTTAGGGTTAGGGTTAGGGTGAGTGTTAGGGTACGGCTTAGGGTACGGGTTCGGGGAGGGGTTCGGGTAGGGCGTAGGGTGTGGGTTAGGGTTAGGGTTAGGACTAGTGTTAGGGTTAGGGCTCGGTTTAGGGTACGGGTTAGGATTAGGGTACGCGTTAGGGTTAGGGTTAGGGTTAGGGTTAGGGTTAGGGTTAGGGTTAGGGTTAGTGTTAGGGTTAGGGCTCGGTTTAGGGTACGGGTTAGGATTAGGGTACGCGTTCGTGTTAGGGTAGGGGTTTGGGTAAGGGTACGCGATAGGGTGAGGTTAGTTATTAAACCTATCCCACTCTCTAGATACCCCTTAGCACGTAAAGGAATATTATTTGGGGGTCCAGCCATGGAGAAGAGTTTAGACACTAGGAGAAGATAAGGAACACACCCATTATCAAGAAATCACATTAGGATTCTCTTTTTAACCTGTTCCTTAAAACACTAGTGCTTAGGAAATCTCTTGGAGGCAGAAGCAGTCAAGGGTAGCTTAGTGTTAGGGTTAGGGTTAGGGTGAGGGTTAGGGTACGGCTTAGGGTACGGGTTCGGGGAGGGGTTCGGGTAGGGCGTAGGGTATGGGTTAGGGTTAGGGTTAGGACTAGTGTTAGGGTTAGGGCTCGGTTTAGGGTACGGGTTAGGAATAGAGTACGCGTTAGGGTTAGGTATGGTTTAGGGTTAGGGTTAGGGTTAGTGTTAGGGTTTGGGCTCGGTTTAGGGTACGGGTTAGCATTAGGGTACGCGTTAGTGTTAGGGTAGGGGTTAGGGTAAGGGTACGCGATAGGGTGAGGTTAGTTATTAAACCTATCCCACTCTCCAGATACCCCTTAGCACGTAAAGGAATATTATTTGGTGGTCCAGCCATGGAAAAGAGTTTAGACACTAGGAGAAGATAAGGAACACACCCATTATCACGAAATCACATTAGGATTCTCTTTTTAACCTGTTCCTTAAAACACTAGTGCTTAGGAAATCTATTGGAGGCAGAAGCAGTCAAGGGTAGATTAGTGTTAGTGTTAGGGTTAGGGTGAGGGTTAGGGTACGGCTTAGGGTACGGGTTCGGGGAGGGGTTCGGGTAGGGCGTAGGGTATGGGTTAGGGTTAGGGTTAGGACTAGTGTTAGGGTTAGGGCTCGGTTTAGGGTACGGGTTAGGATTAGGGTACGCGTTAGGGTTAGGGTAGGGGTTAGGGTTAGGGTATGCGTTAGGGTGAGGGTAGTTATTAAACCTATCCCACTCTCTAGATACCCCTTAGCACGTAAAGGAATATTTTTTGGGCTCCAGCCATGGAGAAGAGTTTAGACACTAGGAGAAGATAAGGAACACACCCATTATCAAGAAATCACATTAGGATTCTCTTTTTAACCTGTTCCTTAAAACACCAGTGCTTAGGAAATCTATTGGAGGCAGAAGCAATCAAGGGTAGCTTAGGGTTAGGGATAGGGTTAGGGTGAGGGTTAGGGTACGGCTTAGGGTACGGGTTCGGGGAGGGGTTCGGGTAGGGCGTAGGGTATGGTTTAGGGTTAGGGTTAGGGTTAGTGTTAGGGTTAGGGCTCGGTTGAGGGTACGGGTTAGGATTAGGGTACGCGTTAGGGTTAGGGTAGGGGTTAGGGTTAGGGTACGCTTTAGGGTGAGGGTAGTTATTAAACCTATCCCACTCTCTAGATACCCCTTAGCACGTAAAGGAATATTATTTGGGGGTCCAGCCATGGAGAAGAGTTTAGATACTATTAGAAGATAAGGAACACACCCATTATCAAGAAATCACAATATGATTCTCTTTTTAAACTGTTCCTTAAAACACTAGTGCTTAGGAAATCTATTGCAGGCAGAAGCAGTCAAGGGTAGCTTAGGGTTAGGGTTAGGGTTAGGGTGAGGGTTAGGGTACGGCTTAGGGTACGGGTTCGGGGAGGGGTTCGGGTAGGGCGTAGGGTATGGGTTAGGGTTAGGGTTAGGGTTAGTGTTAGGATTAGGGCTCGGTTTAGGGTACGGGTTAGGATTAGGGTACGCGTTAGGGTTAGGGTAGGGGTTAGGGTTAGGGTACGCTTCAGGGTGAGGGTAGTTATTAAACCTATCCCACTCTCTAGATACCCCTTAGCACGTAAAGGAATATTATTTGGGGGTCCAACCATGGAGAAGAGTTTAGACACTAGGAGAAGATAAGGAACACACCCATTATCAAGAAATCACATTAGGATTCTCTTTTTAACCTGTTCCTTAAAACACTAGTGCTTAGGAAATGTATTGGAGGCAGAAGCAGTCAAGGGTAGCTTAGGGTTAGGGTTAGGGTTAGGGTGAGGTTTAGGGTACGGCTTAGGGTACGGGTTCGGGGAGGGGTTCGGGTAGGGCGTAGGTTATGGGTTAGGGTTAGGGTTAGGACTAGTGTTAGGGTTAGGGCTCGGTTTAGGGTACGGGTTAGGATTAGTGTTCGCGTTAGGGTTAGGGTAGGGGTTAGGGTTAGGGTATGCGTTAGGGTGACGGTAGTTATTAAACCTATCCCACTCTCTAGATACCCCTTAGCACGTAAAGGAATATTATTTGGGGGACCAGCCATGGAGAAGAGGTTAGACACTAGGAGAAGATAAGGAACACACCCATTATCAAGAAATCACATTAGGATTCTCTTTTTAACCTGTTCCTTAAAACACTAGTGCTTAGGAAATCTATTGGAGGCAGAAGCAATCAAGGGTAGCTTAGGGTTAGGGTTAGGGTTAGGGTGAGGGTTAGGGTACGGCTTAGGGTACGGGTTCGGGGAGGGGTTCGGGTAGGGCGTAGGGTATGGTTTAGGGTTAGGGTTAGGGTTAGTGTTAGGGTTAGGGCTCGGTTGAGGGTACGGGTTAGGATTAGGGTACGCGTTAGGGTTAGGGTAGGGGTTAGGGTTAGGGTACGCTTTAGGGTGAGGGTAGTTATTAAACCTATCCCACTCTCTAGATACCCCTTAGCACGTAAAGGAATATTATTTGGGGGTCCAGCCATGGAGAAGAGTTTAGATACTAGGAGAAGATAAGGAACACACCCATTATCAAGAAATCACAATATGATTCTCTTTTTAAACTGTTCCTTAAAACACTAGTGCTTAGGAAATCTATTGCAGGCAGAAGCAGTCAAGGGTAGCTTAGGGTTAGGGTTAGGGTTAGGGTGAGGGTTAGGGTACGGCTTAGGGTACGGGTTCGGGGAGGGGTTCGGGTAGGGCGTAGGGTATGGGTTAGGGTTAGGGTTAGGGTTAGTGTTAGGATTAGGGCTCGGTTTAGGGTACGGGTTAGGATTAGGGTACGCGTTAGGGTTAGGGTAGGGGTTAGGGTTAGGGTACGCTTCAGGGTGAGGGTAGTTATTAAACCTATCCCACTCTCTAGATACCCCTTAGCACGTAAAGGAATATTATTTGGGGGTCCAACCATGGAGAAGAGTTTAGACACTAGGAGAAGATAAGGAACACACCCATTATCAAGAAATCACATTAGGATTCTCTTTTTAACCTGTTCCTTAAAACACTAGTGCTTAGGAAATGTATTGGAGGCAGAAGCAGTCAAGGGTAGCTTAGGGTTAGGGTTAGGGTTAGGGTGAGGTTTAGGGTACGGCTTAGGGTACGGGTTCGGGGAGGGGTTCGGGTAGGGCGTAGGGTATGGGTTAGGGTTAGGGTTAGGACTAGTGTTAGGGTTAGGGCTCGGTTTAGGGTACGGGTTAGGAATAGGGTACGCGTTAGGGTTAGGTATGGGTTAGGGTTAGGGTTAGGGTTAGTGTTAGGGTTTGGGCTCGGTTTAGGGTACGGGTTAGGATTAGGGTACGCGTTAGTGTTAGGGTAGGGGTTAGGGTAAGGGTACGCGATAGGGTGAGGTTAGTTATTAAACCTATCCCACTCTCTAGATACCCCTTAGCACGTAAAGGAATATTATTTGGTGGTCCAGCCATGGAGAAGAGTTTAGACACTAGGAGAAGATAAGGAACACACCCATTATCACGAAATCACATTAGGATTCTCTTTTTAACCTGTTCCTTAAAACACTAGTGCTTAGGAAATATATTGGAGGCAGAAGCAGTCAAGGGTAGATTAGTGTTAGGGTTAGGGTTAGGGTGAGGGTTACGGTACGGCTTAGGGTACGGGTTCGGGGAGGGGTTCGGGTAGGGCGTAGGGTATGGGTTAGGGTTAGGGTTAGGACTAGTGTTAGGGTTAGGGCTCGGTTTAGGGTACGGGTTAGGATTAGGGTACGCGTTAGGGTTAGGGTAGGGGTTAGGGTTAGGGTATGCGTTAGGGTGAGGGTAGTTATTAAACCTATCCCACTCTCTAGATACCCCTTAGCACGTAAAGGAATATTTTTTGGGCTCCAGCCATGGAGAAGAGTTTAGACACTAGGAGAAGATAAGGAACACACCCATTATCACGAAATCACATTAGGATTCTCTTTTTAACCTGTTCCTTAAAACACTAGTGCTTAGGAAATCTATTGGAGGCAGAAGCAATCAAGCGTAGCTTAGGGTTAGGGATAGGGTTAGGGTGAGGGTTAGGGTACGGCTTAGGGTACGGGTTCGGGGAGGGGTTCGAGTAGGGCGTAGGGTATGGCTTAGGGTTAGGGTTAGGGTTAGTGTTAGGGTTAGGGCTCGGTTGAGGGTACGGGTTAGGATTAGGGTACGCGTTAGGGTTAGGGTAGGGGTTAGGGTTAGGGTACGCTTTAGGGTGAGGGTAGTTATTAAACCTATCCCACTCTCTAGATACCCCTTAGCACGTAAAGGAATATTATTTGGGGGTCCAGCCATGGAGAAGAGTTAAGACACTAGGAGAAGATAAGGAACACACCCATTATCACGAAATCACATTAGGATTCTCTTTTTAACCCGTTCCTTAAAACACAAGTGCTTAGGAAATCTATTGGAGGCAGAAGCAATCAAGGGTAGCTTAGGGTTAGGGTTAGGGTTAGGGTGAGGGTTAGGGTACGGCTTAGGGTACGGGTTCGGGGAGGGGTTCGGGTAGGGCGTAGGGTATGGTTTAGGGTTAGGGTTAGGGTAAGTGTTAGGGTTAGGGCTCGGTTGAGGGTACGGGTTAGGATTAGGGTACGCGTTAGGGTTAGGGTAGGGGTTACGGTTAGGGTGAGGGTAGTTATTAAACCTATCCCACTCTCTAGATACCCCTTAGCACGTAAAGGAATATTATTTGGGGGTCCAGCCATGGAGAAGAGTTTAGACACTAGGAGAAGATAAGGAACACACCCATTATCAAGAAATCACATTAGGATTCCCTTTTTAACCTGTTCCTTAAAACACTAGTGCTTAGGAAATCTATTGGAGGCAGAAGCAGTCAAGGGTAGCTTAGGGTTAGGGTTAGGGTTAGGGTGAGGGTTAGGGTATGGCTTAGGGTACGGGTTCGGGGAGGGGTTCGGGTAGGGCGTAGGGTATGGGTTAGGGTTAGGGTTAGGGTTAGTGTTAGGGTTAGGGCTCGGTTTAGGGTACGGGTTAGGATTAGGGTACGCGTTCGTGTTAGGGTAGGGGTTTGGGTAAGGGTACGCGATAGGGTGAGGGTAGTTATTAAACCTATCCCACTCTCTAGATACCCCTTAGCACGTAAAGGAATATTATTTGGGGGTCCAGCCATGGAGAAGAGTTTAGACACTAGGAGAAGATAAGGAACACACCCATTATAAAGAAATCACATTAGGATTCTCTTTTTAACCTGTTCCTTAAAACACTAGTTCTTCGGAAATCTATTGGAGGCAGAAGCAGTCAAGGGTAGCTTAGGGTTAGGGTTAGGGTTAGGGTGAGGGTTAGGGTACGGCTTAGGGTACGGGTTCGGGGAGGGGTTCGGGTAGGGCGTAGGGTATGGGTTAGGGTTAGGGTTAGGGCTAGTGTTAGGGTTAGGGCTCGGTTTAGGGTACGGGTTAGGATTAGGGTACGCGTTAGGGTTAGGGTAGGGGTTAGGGTTAGGGTATGCGTTAGGGTGAGGGTAGTTATTAAACCTATCCCACTCTCTAGATACCCCTTAGCACGTAAAGTAATATTATTTTGGTGTCCAGGCATGGAGAAGAGTTTAGACACTAGGAGAAGATAAGGAACACACCCATTATCACGAAATCACATTAGGATTCTCTTTTTAAGCTGTTCCTTAAAACACTAGTGCTTAGGAAATCTATTGGAGGCAGAAGCAGTCAAGGGTAGCTTAGTGTTAGGGTTAGGGTTAGGGTGATGGTTATGGTACGGCTTAGGGTACGGTTTCGGGGAGGGGTTCGGGTAGGGCGTAGGGTATGGTTTAGGGTTAGGGTTAGGACTAGTGTTAGGGTTAGGGCTCGGTTTAGGGTACGGGTTAGGATTAGGGTACGCGTTAGGTTTAGGGTAGGGGTTAGGGTTAGGGTATGCGTTAGGGTGAGGGTAGTTATTAAACCTATCCCACTCTCTAGATACCCCTTAGCACGTAAAGGAATATTATTTGGGGGTCCATCCATGGAGAAGAGTTTAGACACTAGGAGAAGATAAGGAACACACCCATTATCACGAAATCACATTAGGATTCTCTTTTTAACCTGTTCCTTAAAACACTAGTGCTTAGGAAATCTATTGGAGGCAGAAGCAGTCAAGGGTAGCTTAGGGTTAGGGTTAGGGTTATGGTGAGGGTTAGGGTACGGCTTAGGGTACGGGTTCAGGGAGGGGTTCGGGTAGGGCGTAGTGTATGGGTTAGGGTTAGGGTTAGGGTTAGTGTTAGGGTTAGGGCTCGGTTGAGGGTACGGGTTAGGATTAGGGTACGCGTTAGGGTTAGGGTAGGGGTTACGGTTAGGGTGAGGGTAGTTATTAAACCTATCCCACTCTCTAGATACCCCTTAGCACGTAAAGGATTATTATTTGGGGGTCCAGCCATGGAGAAGAGTTTAGACACTAGGAGAAGATAAGGAACACACCCATTATCAAGAAATCACATTAGGATTCTCTTTTTAAATTGTTCCTTAAAACACTAGTGCTTAGGAAACCTATTGGAGGCAAAAGCAGTCAAGGGTAGCTTAGGGCTAGGGTTAGGGTTAGGGTGAAGGTTAGGGTACGGCTTAGGGTACGGGTTCGGGGAGGGGTTCGGGTAGGGCCTAGGGTATGGGTTAGGGTTAGGGTTAGGGCTAGTGTTAGGGTTAGGGCTTGGTTTAGGGTACGGGTTAGGATTAGGGTACGCGTTAGGGTTAGGGTAGGGGTTAGGGTTAGGGTATGCGTTAGGATGAGGGTAGTTATTAAACCTATCCCACTCTCTAGATACCCCTTAGCACGTAAATGAATATTATTTGGGTGTCCAGGCATGGAGAAGAGTTTAGACACTAGGAGAAGATAAGGAACACACCCATTATCACGAAATCACATTAGGATTCTCTTTTTAACCTGTTCCTTAAAACACTAGTGCTTAGGAAATCTATTGGAGGCAGAAGCAGTCAAGGGTAGCTTAGGGTTAGGGTTAGGGTTAGGGTGAGGGTTAGGGTACAGCTTAGTGTACGGGTTCGGGGAGGGGTTCGGATAGGGCGTAGGGTATGGGTTAGGGTTAGGGTTAGGGTTAGTGTTAGGGTTTGGGATCGGTTTAGGGTACGGGTTAGGATTAGGGTACGCGTTAGTGTTAGGGTAGGGGTTAGGGTAAGGGTACGCGATAGGGTGAGGTTAGTTATTAAACCTATCCCACTCTCTAGATACCCCTTAGCACGTAAAGGAATATTATTTGGGGGTCCAGCCATGGAGAAGAGTTTAGACACTAGGAGAAGATAAGGAACACACCCATTATCAAGAAATCACATTAGGATTCTCTTTTTAACCTGTTCCTTAAAACACTAGTGCTTAGGAAATGTATTGGAGGCAGAAGCAGTCAAGGGTAGCTTAGGGTTAGGGTTAGGGTTAGGGTGAGGGTTAGGGTACGGCTTAGGGTACGGGTTCGGGGAGGGGTTCGGGTAGGGCGTAGGTTATGGGTTAGGGTTAGGGTTAGGACTAGTGTTAGGGTTAGGGCTCGGTTTAGGTTACGGGTTAGGATTAGGGTTCGCGTTAGGGTTAGGGTAGGGGTTAGGGTTAGGGTATGCGTTAGGGTGACGGTAGTTATTAAACCTATCCCACTCTCTAGATACCCCTTAGCACGTAAAGGAATATTATTTGGGGGACCAGCCATGGAGAAGAGGTTAGACACTAGGAGAAGATAAGGAACACACCCATTATCAAGAAATCACATTAGGATTCTCTTTTTAACCTGTTCCTTAAAACACTAGTGCTTAGGAAATCTATTGGAGGCAGAAGCAATCAAGGGTAGCTTAGGGTTAGGGTTAGGGTTAGGGTGAGGGTTGGGGTACGGCTTAGGGTACGGGTTCGGGGAGGGGTTCGGGTAGGGCGTAGGCTATGGGTTAGGGTTAGGGTTAGGGTTAGTGTTAGGGTTAGGGCTCGGTTGAGGGTACGGGTTAGGATTAGGGTACGCGTTAGGGTTAGGGTAGGGGTTAGGGTTAGGGTACGCGTTAGGGTGAGGGTAGTTATTAAAACTATCCCACTCTCTAGATACCCCTTAGCACGTAAAGGAATATTATTTGGGGGTCCAGCCATGGAGAAGAGTTTAGACACTAGGAGAAGATAAGGAACACACCCATTATCAAGAAATCACATTAGGATTCTCTTTTTAACCTGTTCCTTAAAACACTAGTGCTTAGGAAATCTCTTGGAGGCAGAATCAGTCAAGGGTAGCTTAGTGTTAGGGTTAGGGTTAGGGTGAGGATTAGGGTACGGCTTAGGGTACGGGTTCGGGGAGGGGTTCGGGTAGGGCGTAGGGTATGGGTTAGGGTTAGGGTTAGGACTAGTGTTAGGGTTAGGGCTCGGTTTAGGTTACGGGTTAGGAATAGGGTACGCGTTAGGGTTAGGTATGGGTTAGGGTTAGGGTTAGGGTTAGTGTTAGGGTTTGGGCTCGGTTTAGGGTACGGGTTAGGATTAGGGTACGCGTTAGTGTTAGGGTAGGGGTTAGGGTAAGGGTACGCGATAGGGTGAGGTTAGTTATTAAACCTATCCCACTCTCTAGATACCCCTTAGCACGTAAAGGAATATTATTTGGTGGTCCAGCCATGGAGAAGAGTTTATACACTAGGAGAAGATAAGGAACACACCCATTATCACGAAATCACATTAGGATTCTCTTTTTAACCTGTTCCTTAAAACACTAGTGCTTAGGAAATATATTGGAGGCAGAAGCAGTCAAGGGTAGATTAGTGTTAGGGTTAGGGTTAGGGTGAGGGTTAGGGTACGGCTTAGGGTACGGGTTCGGGGAGGGGTTCGGGTAGGGCGTAGGGTATGGGTTAGGGTTAGGGTTAGGACTAGTGTTAGGGTTAGGGCTCGGTTTAGGGTACGGGTTAGGATTAGGGTACGCGTTAGGGTTAGGGTAGGGGTTAGGGTTAGGGTATGTGTTAGGGTGAGGGTAGTTATTAAACCTATCCCACTCTCTAGATACCCCTTAGCACGTAAAGGAATATTTTTTGGGCTCCAGCCATGGAGAAGAGTTTAGACACTAGGAGAAGATAAGGAACACACCCATTATCACGAAATCACATTAGGATTCTCTTTTTAACCTGTTCCTTAAAACACTAGTGCTTAGGAAATCTATTGGAGGCAGAAGCAATCAAGGGTAGCTTAGGGTTAGGGATAGGGTTAGGGTGAGGGTTAGGGTACGGCTTAGGGTACGGGTTCGGGGAGGGGTTCGGGTAGGGCGTAGGGTATGGTTTAGGGTTAGGGTTAGGGTTAGTGTTAGGGTTAGGGCTCGGTTGAGGGTACGGGTTAGGATTAGGGTACGCGTTAGGGTTAGGGTAGGGGTTAGGGTTAGGGTACGCTTTAGGGTGAGGGTAGTTATTAAACCTATCCCACTCTCTAGATACCCCTTAGCACGTAAAGGAATATTATTTGGGGGTCCAGCCATGGAGAAGAGTTAAGACACTAGGAGAAGATAAGGAACACACCCATTATCACGAAATCACATTAGGATTCTCTTTTTAACTTGTTCCTTAAAACACAAGTGCTTAGGAAATCTATTGGAGGCAGAAGCAATCAAGGGTAGCTTAGGGTTAGGGTTAGGGTTAGGGTGAGGGTTAGGGTACGGCTTAGGGTACGGGTTCGGGGAGGGGTTCGGGTAGGGCGTAGGGTATGGTTTAGGGTTAGGGTTAGGGTAAGTGTTAGGGTTAGGGCTCGGTTGAGGGTACGGGTTAGGATTAGGGTACGCGTTAGGGTTAGGGTAGGGGTTACGGTTAGGGTGAGGGTAGTTATTAAACCTATCCCACTCTCTAGATACCCCTTAGCACGTAAAGGAATATTATTTGGGGGTCCAGGCATGGAGAAGAGTTTAGACACTAGGAGAAGATAAGGAACACACCCATTATCAAGAAATCACATTAGGATTCTCTTTTTAACCTGTTCCTTAAAACACTAGTGCTTAGGAAATCTATTGGAGGCAGAAGCAGTCAAGGGTAGCTTAGGGTTAGGGTTAGGGTTAGGGTTAGGGTGAGGGTTAGGGTACGGCTTAGGGTACGGGTTCGGGGAGGGGTTCGGGTAGGGCGTAGGGTATGGGTTAGGGTTAGGGTTAGGGTTAGTGTTAGGGTTAGGGCTCGGTTTAGGGTACGGGTTAGGATTAGGGTACGCGTTCGTGTTAGGGTAGGGGTTTGGGTAAGGGTACGCGATAGGGTGAGGTTAGTTATTAAACCTATCCCACTCTCTAGATACCCCTTAGCACGTAAAGGAATATTATTTGGGGGTCCAGCCATGGAGAAGAGTTTAGACACTAGGAGAAGATAAGGAACACACCCATTATCAAGAAATCACATTAGGATTCTCTTTTTAACCTGTTCCTTAAAACACTAGTGCTTAGGAAATCTCTTGGAGGCAGAAGCAGTCAAGGGTAGCTTAGTGTTAGGGTTAGGGTTAGGGTGAGGCTTAGGGTACGGCTTAGGGTACGGGTTCGGGGAGGGGTTCGGGTAGGGCGTAGGGTATGGGTTAGGGTTAGGGTTAGGACTAGTGTTAGGGTTAGGGCTCGGTTTAGGGTACGGGTTAGGAATAGAGTACGCGTTAGGGTTAGGTATGGGTTAGGGTTAGGGTTAGGGTTAGTGTTAGGGTTTGGGCTCGGTTTAGGGTACGGGTTAGGATTAGGGTACGCGTTAGTGTTAGGGTAGGGGTTAGGGTAAGGGTACGCGATAGGGTGAGGTTAGTTATTAAACCTATCCCACTCTCTAGATACCCCTTAGCACGTAAAGGAATATTATTTGGTGGTCCAGCCATGGAGAAGAGTTTAGACACTAGGAGAAGATAAGGAACACACCCATTATCACGAAATCACATTAGGATTCTCTTTTTAACCTGTTCCTTAAAACACTAGTGCTTAGGAAATCTATT
The DNA here is from genome assembly GCF_949987535.1 of Balaenoptera acutorostrata. NCBI lineage: Eukaryota > Metazoa > Chordata > Mammalia > Artiodactyla > Balaenopteridae > Balaenoptera > Balaenoptera acutorostrata. Next base: position 50,465 of record NW_026646837.1, read on the forward strand.
GGAGGCAGAAGCAGTCAAGGGTAGATTAGTGTTAGTGTTAGGGTTAGGGTGAGGGTTAGGGTACGGCTTAGGGTACGGGTTCGGGGAGGGGTTCGGGTAGGGCGTAGGGTATGGGTTAGGGTTAGGGTTAGGAGTAGTGTTAGGGTTAGGGCTCGGTTTAGGGTACGGGTTAGGATTAGGGTACGCGTTAGGGTTAGGGTAGGGGTTAGGGTTAGGGTATGCGTTAGGGTGAGGGTAGTTATTAAACCTATCCCACTCTCTAGATACCCCTTAGCACGTAAAGGAATATTTTTTGGGCTCCAGCCATGGAGAAGAGTTTAGACACTAGGAGAAGATAAGGAACACACACATTATCACGAAATCACATTAGGATTCTCTTTTTAACCTGTTCCTTAAAACACTAGTGCTTAGGAAATCTATTGGAGGCAGAAGCAATCAAGGGTAGCTTAGGGTTAGGGTGAGGGTTAGGGTACGGCTTAGGGTACGGGTTCGGGGAGGGGTTCGGGTAGGGCGTAGGGTATGGGTTAGGGTTAGGGTTAGGGTTAGTGTTAGGATTAGGGCTCGGTTTAGGGTACGGGTTAGGATTAGGGTACGCGTTAGGGTTAGGGTAGGGGTTAGGGTTAGGGTACGCTTCAGGGTGAGGGTAGTTATTAAACCTATCCCACTCTCTAGATACCCCTTAGCACGTAAAGGAATATTATTTGGGGGTCCAACCATGGAGAAGAGTTTAGACACTAGGAGAAGATAAGGAACACACCCATTATCAAGAAATCACATTAGGATTCTCTTTTTAAACTGTTCCTTAAAACACTAGTGCTTAGGAAATCTATTGGAGTCAGAAGCAGTCAAGGGTAGCTTAGGGTTAGGGTTAGCGTTAGGGTGAGGGTTAGGGTACGGCTTAGGGTACGGGTTCGGGGAGGGGTTCGGGTAGGGCGTAGGGTATGGGTTAGGGTTAGGGTTAGGGCTAGTGTTAGGTTTAGGGCTCGGTTTAGGGTACGGGTTAGGATTAGGGTACGCGTTAGGGTTAGGGTAGGGGTTAGGGTTAGGGTACGCGTTAGGGTGAGGGTAGTTATTAAACCTATCCCACTCTCTAGATACCCCTTAGCACGTAAAGGAATATTATTTTGGTGTCCAGGCATGCAGAAGAGTTTAGACACTAGGAGAAGATAAGGAACACACCCATTATCACGAAATCACATTAGGATTCTCTTTTTAACCTGTTCCTTAAAACACTAGTGCTTAGGAAATCTATTGGAGGCAGAAGCAATCAAGGGTAGCTTAGGGTTAGGGATAGGGTTAGGGTGAGGGTTAGGGTACGGCTTAGGGTACGGGTTCGGGGAGGGGTTCGGGTAGGGTGTAGGGTGTGGGTTAGGGTTAGGGTTAGGACTAGTGTTAGGGTTAGGGCTCGGTTTAGTGTACGGGTTAGGATTAGGGTACGCGTTAGGGTTAGGGTAGGGGTTAGGGTTAGGGTATGCGTTAGGGTGAGGGTAGTTATTAAACCTATCCCACTCTCTAGATACCCCTTAGCACGTAAAGGAATATTTTTTGGGCTCCAGCCATGGAGAAGAGTTTAGACACTAGGAGAAGATAAGGAACACACCCATTATCACGAAATCACATTAGGATTCTCTTTTTAACCTGTTCCTTAAAACACTAGTGCTTAGGAAATCTATTGGAGGCAGAAGCAATCAAGGGTAGCTTAGGGTTAGGGATAGGGTTAGGGTGAGGGTTAGGGTACGGCTTAGGGTACGGGTTCGGGGAGGGGTTCGGGTAGGGCGTAGGGTATGGTTTAGGGTTAGGGTTAGGGTTAGTGTTAGGGTTAGGGCTCGGTTGAGGGTACGGGTTAGGATTAGGGTACGCGTTAGGGTTAGGGTAGGGGTTAGGGTTAGGGTACGCTTTAGGGTGAGGGTAGTTATTAAACCTATCCCACTCTCTAGATACCCCTTAGCACGTAAAGGAATATTATTTGGGGGTCCAGCCATGGAGAAGAGTTTAGATACTAGGAGAAGATAAGGAACACACCCATTATCAAGAAATCACAATATGATTCTCCTTTTAAACTGTTCCTTAAAACACTAGTGCTTAGGAAATCTATTGCAGGCAGAAGCAGTCAAGGGTAGCTTAGGGTTAGGGTTAGGGTTAGGGTGAGGGTTAGGGTACGGCTTAGGGTACGGGTTCGGGGAGGGGTTCGGGTAGGGCGTAGGGTATGGGTTAGGGTTAGGGTTAGGGTTAGTGTTAGGGTTAGGGCTCGGTTTAGGGTACGGGTTAGGATTAGGGTACGCGTTAGGGTTAGGGTAGGGTTTAGGGTTAGGGTACGCTTCAGGGTGAGGGTAGTTATTAAACCTATCCCACTCTCTAGATACCACTTAGCACGTAAAGGAATATTATTTGGGGGTCCAACCATGGAGAAGAGTTTAGACACTAGGAGAAGATAAGGAACACACCCATTATCACGAAATCACATTAGGATTCTCTTTTTAACCTGTTCCTTAAAACACTAGTGCTTAGGAAATGTATTGGAGGCAGAAGCAGTCAAGGGTAGCTTAGGGTTAGGGTTAGGGTTAGGGTGAGGGTTAGGGTACGGCTTAGGGTACGGGTTCGGGGAGGGGTTCGGGTAGGGCGTAGGTTATGGGTTAGGGTTAGGGTTAGGACTAGTGTTAGGGTTAGGGCTCGGTTTAGGGTACGGGTTAGGATTAGGGTACGCGTTAGGGTTAGGTTAGGGGTTAGGGTTAGGGTATGCGTTAGGGTGAGGGTAGTTATTAAACCTATCCCACTCTCTAGATACCCCTTAGCACGTAAAGGTATATTATTTGGGGGTCCATCCATGGAGAAGAGTTTAGACACTAGGAGAAGATAAGGAACACACCCATTATCACGAAATCACATTAGGATTCTCTTTTTAACCTGTTCCTTAAAACACTAGTGCTTAGGAAATCTATTGGAGGCAGAAGCAGTCAAGGGTAGCTTAGGGTTAGGGTTAGGGTTATGGTGAGGGTTAGGGTACGGCTTAGGGTACGGGTTCAGGGAGGGGTTCGGGTAGGGCGTAGGGTATGGGTTAGGGTTAGGGTTAGGGTTCGTGTTAGGGTTAGGGCTCGGTTGCGGGTACGGGTTAGGATTAGGGTACGCGTTAGGGTTAGGGTAGGGGTTACGGTTAGGGTGAGGGTAGTTATTAAACCTATCCCACTCTCTAGATACCCCTTAGCACGTAAAGGAATATTATTTGGGGGTCCAGCCATGGAGAAGAGTTTAGACACTAGGAGAAGATAAGGAACACACCCATTATCAAGAAATCACATTAGGATTCTCTTTTTAACCTGTTCCTTAAAACACTAGTGCTTAGGAAATCTATTGGAGGCAGAAGCAGTCAAGGGTAGCTTAGGGTTAGAGTTAGGGTTAGGGTGAGGGTTAGGGTACGGCTTAGGGTACGGGTTCGGGGAGGGGTTCGGGTAGGGCGTAGGGTATGGGTTAGGGTTAGGGTTAGGGTTAGTGTTAGGGTTAGGGCTCGGTTTAGGGTACGGGTTAGGATTAGGGTACGCGTTCGTGTTAGGGTAGGGGTTTGGGTAAGGGTACGCGATAGGGTGAGGTTAGTTATTAAACCTATCCCACTCTCTAGATACCCCTTAGCACGTATAGGAATATTATTTGGGGGTCCAGCCATGGAGAAGAGTTTAGACACTAGGAGAAGATAAGGAACACACCCATTATCAAGAAATCACATTAGGATTCTCTTTTTAAATTGTTCCTTAAAACACTAGTGCTTAGGAAATCTATTGGAGGCAAAAGCAGTCAAGGGTAGCTTAGGGTTAGGGTTAGGGTTAGGGTTAGGGTTAGGGTGAGGGTTAGGGTACGGCTTAGGGTACGGGTTCGGGGAGGGGTTCGGGTAGGGCCTAGGGTATGGGTTAGGGTTAGGGTTAGGGCTAGTGTTAGGGTTAGGGCTCGGTTTAGGTTACGGGTTAGGATTAGGGTACGCGTTAGGGTTAGGGTAGGGGTTAGGGTTAGGGTATGCGTTAGGGTGAGGGTAGTTATTAAACCTATCCCACTCTCTAGATACCCCTTAGCACGTAAAGGAATATTATTTGGGTGTCCAGGCATGGAGAAGAGTTTAGACACTAGGAGAAGATAAGGAACACACCCATTATCACGAAATCACATTAGGATTCTCTTTTTAACCTGTTCCTTAAAACACTAGTGCTTAGGAAATCTATTGGAGGCAGAAGCAGTCAAGGGTAGCTTAGGGTTAGGGTTAGGGTTAGGGTGAGGGTTAGGGTACAGCTTAGTGTACGGGTTCGGGGAGGGGTTCGGATAGGGCGTAGGGTATGGGTTAGGGTTAGGGTTAGGGTTAGTGTTAGGGTTTGGGATCGGTTTAGGGTACGGGTTAGGATTAGGGTACGCGTTAGTGTTAGGGTAGCGGTTAGGGTAAGGGTACGCGATAGGGTGAGGTTAGTTATTAAACCTATCCCACTCTCTAGATACCCCTTAGCACGTAAAGGAATATTATTTGGGGGTCCAGCCATGGAGAAGAGTTTAGACACTAGGAGAAGACAAGGAACACACCCATTATCAAGAAATCACATTAGGATTCTCTTTTTAACCTGTTCCTTAAAACACTAGTGCTTAGGAAATGTATTGGAGGCAGAAGCAGTCAAGGGTAGCTTAGGGTTAGGGTTAGGGTTAGGGTGAGGGTTAGGGTACGGGTTCGGGGAGGGGTTCGGGTAGGGCGTAGGTTATGGGTTAGGGTTAGGGTTAGGACTAGTGTTAGGGTTAGGGCTCGGTTTAGGGTACGGGTTAGGATTAGGGTTCGCGTTAGGGTTAGGGTAGGGGTTAGGGTTAGGGTATGCGTTAGGGTGACGGTAGTTATTAAACCTATCCCACTCTCTAGATACCCCTTAGCACGTAAAGGAATATTATTTGGGGGACCAGCCATGGAGAAGAGGTTAGACACTAGGAGAAGATAAGGAACACACCCATTATCAAGAAATCACATTAGGATTCTCTTTTTAACCTGTTCCTTAAAACACTAGTGCTTAGGAAATCTATTGGAGGCAGAAGCAATCAAGGGTAGCTTAGGGTTAGGGTTAGGGTTAGGGTGAGGGTTGGGGTACGGCTTAGGGTACGGGTTCGGGGAGGGGTTCGGGTAGGGCGTAGGCTATGGGTTAGGGTTAGGGTTAGGGTTAGTGTTAGGGTTAGGGCTCGGTTGAGGGTACGGGTTAGGATTAGGGTACGCGTTAGGGTTAGGGTAGGGGTTAGGGTTAGGGTACGCGTTAGGGTGAGGGTAGTTATTAAACCTATCCCACTCTCTAGATACCCCTTAGCACGTAAAGGAATATTATTTGGGGGTCCAGCCATGGAGAAGAGTTTAGACACTAGGAGAAGATAAGGAACACACCCATTATCAAGAAATCACATTAGGATTCTCTTTTTAACCTGTTCCTTAAAACACTAGTGCTTAGGAAATCTCTTGGAGGCAGAAGCAGTCAAGGGTAGCTTAGTGTTAGGGTTAGGGTTAGGGTGAGGATTAGGGTACGGCTTAGGGTACGGGTTCGGGGAGGGGTTCGGGTAGGGCGTAGGGTATGGGTTAGAGTTAGGGTTAGGACTAGTGTTAGGGTTAGGGCTCGGTTTAGGGTACGGGTTAGGAATAGGGTACGCGTTAGGGTTAGGTATGGGTTAGGGTTAGGGTTAGGGTTAGTGTTAGGGTTTGGGCTCGCTTTAGGGTACGGGTTAGGATTAGGGTACGCGTTAGTGTTAGGGTAGGGGGTAGGGTAAGGGTACGCGATAGGGTGAGGTTAGTTATTAAACCTATCCCACTCTCTAGATACCCCTTAGCACGTAAAGGAATATTATTTGGTGGTCCAGCCATGGAGAAGAGTTTAGACACTAGGAGAAGATAAGGAACACACCCATTATCACGAAATCACATTAGGATTCTCTTTTTAACCTGTTCCTTCAAACACTAGTGCTTAGGAAATATATTGGAGGCAGAAGCAGTCAAGGGTAGATTAGTGTTAGGGTTAGGGTTAGGGTGAGGGTTAGGGTACGGCTTAGGGTACGGGTTCGGGGAGGGGTTCGGGTAGGGCGTAGGGTATGGGTTAGGGTTAGGGTTAGGACTAGTGTTAGGGTTAGGGCTCGGTTTAGGGTACGGGTTAGGATTAGGGTACGCGTTAGGGTTAGGGTAGGGGTTAGGGTTAGGGTATGCGTTAGGGTGAGGGTAGTTATTAAACCTATCCCACTCTCTAGATACCCCTTAGCACGTAAAGGAATATTTTTTGGGCTCCAGCCATGGAGAAGAGTTTAGACACTAGGAGAAGATAAGGAACACACCCATTATCACGAAATCACATTAGGATTCTCTTTTTAACCTGTTCCTTAAAACACTAGTGCTTAGGAAATCTATTGGAGGCAGAAGCAATCAAGGGTAGCTTAGGGTTAGGGATAGGGTTAGGGTGAGGGTTAGGGTACGGCTTAGGGTACGGGTTCGGGGAGGGGTTCGGGTAGGGCGTAGGGTATGGTTTAGGGTTAGGGTTAGGGTTAGTGTTAGGGTTAGGGCTAGGTTGAGGGTACGGGTTAGGATTAGGGTACGCGTTAGGGTTAGGGTAGGGGTTAGGGTTAGGGTACGCTTTAGGGTGAGGGTAGTTATTAAACCTATCCCACTCTCTAGATACCCCTTAGCACGTAAAGGAATATTATTTGGGGGTCCAGCCATGGAGAAGAGTTAAGACACTAGGAGAAGATAAGGAACACACCCATTATCACGAAATCACATTAGGATTCTCTTTTTAACCTGTTCCTTAAAACACAAGTGCTTAGGAAATCTATTGGAGGCAGAAGCAATCAAGGGTAGCTTAGGGTTAGGGTTAGGGTTAGGGTGAGGGTTAGGGTAAGGCTTAGGGTACGGGTTCGGGGAGGGGTTCGGGTAGGGCGTAGGGTATGGTTTAGGGTTAGGGTTAGGGTAAGTGTTAGGGTTAGAGCTCGGTTGAGGGTACGGGTTAGGATTAGGGTACGCGTTAGGGTTAGGGTAGGGGTTACGGTTAGGGTGAGGGTAGTTATTAAACCTATCCCACTCTCTAGATACCCCTTAGCACGTAAAGGAATATTATTTGGGGGTCCAGCCATGGAGAAGAGTTTAGACACTAGGAGAAGATAAGGAACACACCCATTATCAAGAAATCACATTAGGATTCTCTTTTTAACCTGTTCCTTAAAACACTAGTGCTTAGGAAATCTATTGGAGGCAGAAGCAGTCAAGGGTAGCTTAGGGTTAGGGTTTGGGTTAGGGTGAGGGTTAGGTTACGGCTTAGGGTACGGGTTCGGGGAGGGGTTCGGGTAGGGAGTAGGGTATGGGTTAGGGTTAGGGTTAGGGTTAGTGTTAGGATTAGGGCTCGGTTTAGGGTACGGGTTAGGATTAGGGTACGCGTTAGGGTTAGGGTAGGGGTTAGGGTTAGGGTACGCTTCAGGGTGAGGGTAGTTATTAAACCTATCCCACTCTCTAGATACCCCTTAGCACGTAAAGGAATATTATTTGGGGGTCCAACCATGGAGAAGAGTTTAGACACTAGGAGAAGATAAGGAACACACCCATTATCAAGAAATCACATTAGGATTCTCTTTTTAAACTGTTCCTTAAAACACTAGTGCTTAGGAAATCTATTGGAGTCAGAAGCAGTCAAGGGTAGCTTAGGGTTAGGGTTAGCGTTAGGGTGAGGGTTAGGGTACGGCTTAGGGTACGGGTTCGGGGAGGGGTTCGGGTAGGGCGTAGGGTATGGGTTAGGGTTAGGGTTAGGGCTAGTGTTAGGTTTAGGGCTCGGTTTAGGGTACGGGTTAGGATTAGAGTACGCGTTAGGGTTAGGGTAGGGGTTAGGGTTAGGGTATGCGTTAGGGTGAGGGTAGTTATTAAACCTATCCCACTCTCTAGATACCCCTTAGCACGTAAAGGAATATTATTTTGGTGTCCAGGCATGGAGAAGAGTTTAGACACTAGGAGAAGATAAGGAACACACCCATTATCACGAAATCACATTAGGATTCTCTTTTTAACCTGTTCCTTAAAACACTAGTGCTTAGGAAATCTATTGGAGGCAGAAGCAGTCAAGGGTAGATTAGTGTTAGGGTTAGGGTTAGGGTGAGTGTTAGGGTACGGCTTAGGGTACGGGTTCGGGGAGGGGTTCGGGTAGGGCGTAGGGTATGGGTTAGGGTTAGGGTTAGGACTAGTGTTAGGGTTAGGGCTCGGTTTAGGGTACGGGTTAGGATTAGGGTACGCGTTAGGGTTAGGGTTGGGGTTAGGGTTAGGGTTAGGGTTAGGGTTAGGGTTAGTGTTAGGGTTAGGGCTCGGTTTAGGGTACGGGTTAGGATTAGGGTACGCGTTCGTGTTAGGGTAGGGGTTTGGGTAAGGGTACGCGATAGGGTGAGGTTAGTTATTAAACCTATCCCACTCTCTAGATACCCCTTAGCACGTAAAGGAATATTATTTGGGGGTCCAGCCATGGAGAAGAGTTTAGACACTAGGAGAAGATAAGGAACACACCCATTATCAAGAAATCACATTAGGATTCTCTTTTTAACCTGTTCCTTAAAACACTAGTGCTTAGGAAATCTCTTGGAGGCAGAAGCAGTCAAGGGTAGCTTAGTGTTAGGGTTAGGGTTAGGGTGAGGGTTAGGGTACGGCTTAGGGTACGGGTTCGGGGAGGGGTTCGGGTAGGGCGTAGGGTATGGGTTAGGGTTAGGGTTAGGACTAGTGTTAGGGTTAGGGCTCGGTTTAGGATACGGGTTAGGAATAGAGTACGCGTTAGGGTTAGGTATGGTTTAGGGTTAGGGTTAGGGTTAGTGTTAGGGTTTGGGCTCGGTTTAGGGTACGGGTTAGGATTAGGGTACGCGTTAGGGTTAGGGTAGGGGTTAGGGTTAGGGTATGCGTTAGGGTGAGGGTAGTTATTAAACCTATCCCACTCTCTAGATACCCCTTAGCACGTAAAGGAATATTTTTTGGGCTCCAGCCATGGAGAAGAGTTTAGACACTAGGAGAAGATAAGGAACACACCCATTATCACGAAATCACATTAGGATTCTCTTTTTAACCTGTTCCTTAAAACACTAGTGCTTAGGAAATCTATTGGAGGCAGAAGCAATCAAGGGTAGCTTAGGGTTAGGGATAGGGTTAGGGTGAGGGTTAGGGTACGGCTTAGGGTACGGGTTCGGGGAGGGGTTCGGGTAGGGCGTAGGGTATGGTTTAGGGTTAGGGTTAGGGTTAGTGTTAGGGTTAGGGCTCGGTTGAGGGTACGGGTTAGGATTAGGGTACGCGTTAGGGTTAGGGTAGGGGTTAGGGTTAGGGTACGCTTTAGGGTGAGGGTAGTTATTAAACCTATCCCACTCTCTAGATACCCCTTAGCACGTAAAGGAATATTATTTGGGGGTCCAGCCATGGAGAAGAGTTTAGATACTAGGAGAAGATAAGGAACACACCCATTATCAAGAAATCACAATATGATTCTCTTTTTAAACTGTTCCTTAAAACACTAGTGCTTAGGAAATGTATTGCAGGCAGAAGCAGTCAAGGGTAGCTTAGGGTTAGGGTTAGGGTTAGGGTGAGGGTTAGGGTACGGCTTAGGGTACGGGTTCGGGGAGGGGTTCGGGTAGGGCGTAGGGTATGGGTTAGGGTTAGGGTTAGGGTTAGTGTTAGGATTAGGGCTCGGTTTAGGGTACGGGTTAGGATTAGGGTACGCGTTAGTGTTAGGGTAGGGGTTAGGGTTAGGGTACGCTTCAGGGTGAGGGTAGTTATTAAACCTATCCCACTCTCTAGATACCCCTTAGCACGTAAAGGAATATTATTTGGGGGTCCAACCATGGAGAAGAGTTTAGACACTAGGAGAAGATAAGGAACACACCCATTATCAAGAAATCACATTAGGATTCTCTTTTTAAACTGTTCCTTAAAACACTAGTGCTTAGGAAATCTATTGGAGTCAGAAGCAGTCAAGGGTAGCTTAGGTTTAGGGTTAGCGTTAGGGTGAGGGTTAGGGTACGGCTTAGGGTACGGGTTCGGGGAGGGGTTCGGGTAGGGCGTAGGTTATGGGTTAGGGTTAGGGTTAGGGCTAGTGTTAGGTTTAGGGCTCGGTTTAGGGTACGGGTTAGGATTAGTGTACGCGTTAGGGTTAGGGTAGGGGTTAGGGTTAGGGTATGCGTTAGGGTGAGGGTAGTTATTAAACCTATCCCACTCTCTAGATACCCCTTAGCACGTAAAGGAATATTATTTTGGTGTCCAGGCATGGAGAAGAGTTTAGACACTAGGAGAAGATAAGGAACACACCCATTATCACGAAATCACATTAGGATTCTCTTTTTAACCTGTTCCTTAAAACACTAGTGCTTAGGAAATCTATTGGAGGCAGAAGCAGTCAAGGGTAGATTAGTGTTAGGGTTAGGGTTAGGGTGAGTGTTAGGGTACGGCTTAGGGTACGGGTTCGGGGAGGGGTTCGGGTAGGGCGTAGGGTATGGGTTAGGGTTAGGGTTAGGACTAGTGTTAGGGTTAGGGCTCGGTTTAGGGTACGGGTTAGGATTAGGGTACGCGTTAGGGTTAGGGTTAAGGTTAGGGTTAGGGTTAGGGTTAGGGTTAGGGTTAGGGTTAGGGTTAGTGTTAGGGTTAGGGCTCGGTTTAGGGTACGGGTTAGGATTAGGGTACGCGTTCGTGTTAGGGTAGGGGTTTGGGTAAGGGTACGCGATAGGGTGAGGTTAGTTATTAAACCTATCCCACTCTCTAGATACCCCTTAGCACGTAAAGGAATATTATTTGGGGGTCCAGCCATGGAGAAGAGTTTAGACACTAGGAGAAGATAAGGAACACACCCATTATCAAGAAATCACATTAGGATTCTCTTTTTAACCTGTTCCTTAAAACACTAGTGCTTAGGAAATCTCTTGGAGGCAGAAGCAGTCAAGGGTAGCTTAGTGTTAGGGTTAGGGTTAGGGTGAGGGTTAGGGTACGGCTTAGGGTACGGGTTCGGGGAGGGGTTCGGGTAGGGCGTAGGGTATGGGTTAGGGTTAGGGTTAGGACTAGTGTTAGGGTTAGGGCTCGGTTTAGGGTACGGGTTAGGAATAGAGTACGCGTTAGGGTTAGGTATGGGTTAGGGTTAGGGTTAGGGTTAGTGTTAGGGTTTGGGCTCGGTTTAGGGTACGGGTTAGGATTAGGGTACGCGTTAGTGTTAGGGTAGGGGTTAGGGTAAGGGTACGCGATAGGGTGAGGTTAGTTATTAAACCTATCCCACTCTCCAGATACCCCTTAGCACGTAAAGGAATATTATTTGGTGGTCCAGCCATGGAGAAGAGTTTAGACACTAGGAGAAGATAAGGAACACACCCATTATCACGAAATCACATTAGGATTCTCTTTTTAACCTGTTCCTTAAAACACTAGTGCTTAGGAAATCTATTGGAGGCAGAAGCAGTCAAGGGTAGATTAGTGTTAGTGTTAGGGTTAGGGTGAGGGTTAGGGTACGGCTTAGGGTACGGGTTCGGGGAGGGGTTCGGTTAGGGCGTAGGGTATGGGTTAGGGTTAGGGTTAGGACTAGTGTTAGGGTTAGGGCTCGGTTTAGGGTACGGGTTAGGATTAGGGTACGCGTTAGGGTTAGGGTAGGGGTTAGGGTTAGGGTATGCGTTAGGGTGAGGGTAGTTATTAAACCTATCCCACTCTCTAGATACCCCTTAGCACGTAAAGGAATATTTTTTGGGCTCCAGCCATGGAGAAGAGTTTAGACACTAGGAGAAGATAAGGAACACACCCATTATCACGAAATCACATTAGGATTCTCTTTTTAACCTGTTCCTTAAAACACTAGTGCTTAGGAAATCTATTGGAGGCAGAAGCAGTCAAGGGTAGATTAGTGTTAGGGTTAGGGTTAGGGTGAGTGTTAGGGTACGGCTTAGGGTACGGGTTCGGGGAGGGGTTCGGGTAGGGCGTAGGGTATGGGTTAGGGTTAGGGTTAGGACTAGTGTTAGGGTTAGGGCTCGGTTTAGGGTACGGGTTAGGATTAGGGTACGCGTTAGGGTTAGGGTTGGGGTTAGGGTTAGGGTTAGGGTTAGGGTTAGGGTTAGTGTTAGGGTTAGGGCTCGGTTTAGGGTACGGGTTAGGATTAGGGTACGCGTTCGTGTTAGGGTAGGGGTTTGGGTAAGGGTACGCGATAGGGTGAGGTTAGTTATTAAACCTATCCCACTCTCTAGATACCCCTTAGCACGTAAAGGAATATTATTTGGGGGTCCAGCCATGGAGAAGAGTTTAGACACTAGGAGAAGATAAGGAACACACCCATTATCAAGAAATCACATTAGGATTCTCTTTTTAACCTGTTCCTTAAAACACTAGTGCTTAGGAAATCTCTTGGAGGCAGAAGCAGTCAAGGGTAGCTTAGTGTTAGGGTTAGGGTTAGGGTGAGGGTTAGGGTACGGCTTAGGGTACGGGTTCGGGGAGGGGTTCGGGTAGGGCGTAGGGTATGGGTTAGGGTTAGGGTTAGGACTAGTGTTAGGGTTAGGGCTCGGTTTAGGATACGGGTTAGGAATAGAGTACGCGTTAGGGTTAGGTATGGTTTAGGGTTAGGGTTAGGGTTAGTGTTAGGGTTTGGGCTCGGTTTAGGGTACGGGTTAGGATTAGGGTACGCGTTAGGGTTAGGGTAGGGGTTAGGGTTAGGGTATGCGTTAGGGTGAGGGTAGTTATTAAACCTATCCCACTCTCTAGATACCCCTTAGCACGTAAAGGAATATTTTTTGGGCTCCAGCCATGGAGAAGAGTTTAGACACTAGGAGAAGATAAGGAACACACCCATTATCACGAAATCACATTAGGATTCTCTTTTTAACCTGTTCCTTAAAACACTAGTGCTTAGGAAATCTATTGGAGGCAGAAGCAATCAAGGGTAGCTTAGGGTTAGGGATAGGGTTAGGGTGAGGGTTAGGGTACGGCTTAGGGTACGGGTTCGGGGAGGGGTTCGGGTAGGGCGTAGGGTATGGTTTAGGGTTAGGGTTAGGGTTAGTGTTAGGGTTAGGGCTCGGTTGAGGGTACGGGTTAGGATTAGGGTACGCGTTAGGGTTAGGGTAGGGGTTAGGGTTAGGGTACGCTTTAGGGTGAGGGTAGTTATTAAACCTATCCCACTCTCTAGATACCCCTTAGCACGTAAAGGAATATTATTTGGGGGTCCAGCCATGGAGAAGAGTTTAGATACTAGGAGAAGATAAGGAACACACCCATTATCAAGAAATCACAATATGATTCTCTTTTTAAACTGTTCCTTAAAACACTAGTGCTTAGGAAATGTATTGCAGGCAGAAGCAGTCAAGGGTAGCTTAGGGTTAGGGTTAGGGTTAGGGTGAGGGTTAGGGTACGGCTTAGGGTACGGGTTCGGGGAGGGGTTCGGGTAGGGCGTAGGGTATGGGTTAGGGTTAGGGTTAGGGTTAGTGTTAGGATTAGGGCTCGGTTTAGGGTACGGGTTAGGATTAGGGTACGCGTTAGTGTTAGGGTAGGGGTTAGGGTTAGGGTACGCTTCAGGGTGAGGGTAGTTATTAAACCTATCCCACTCTCTAGATACCCCTTAGCACGTAAAGGAATATTATTTGGGGGTCCAACCATGGAGAAGAGTTTAGACACTAGGAGAAGATAAGGAACACACCCATTATCAAGAAATCACATTAGGATTCTCTTTTTAAACTGTTCCTTAAAACACTAGTGCTTAGGAAATCTATTGGAGTCAGAAGCAGTCAAGGGTAGCTTAGGTTTAGGGTTAGCGTTAGGGTGAGGGTTAGGGTACGGCTTAGGGTACGGGTTCGGGGAGGGGTTCGGGTAGGGCGTAGGTTATGGGTTAGGGTTAGGGTTAGGGCTAGTGTTAGGTTTAGGGCTCGGTTTAGGGTACGGGTTAGGATTAGTGTACGCGTTAGGGTTAGGGTAGGGGTTAGGGTTAGGGTATGCGTTAGGGTGAGGGTAGTTATTAAACCTATCCCACTCTCTAGATACCCCTTAGCACGTAAAGGAATATTATTTTGGTGTCCAGGCATGGAGAAGAGTTTAGACACTAGGAGAAGATAAGGAACACACCCATTATCACGAAATCACATTAGGATTCTCTTTTTAACCTGTTCCTTAAAACACTAGTGCTTAGGAAATCTATTGGAGGCAGAAGCAGTCAAGGGTAGATTAGTGTTAGGGTTAGGGTTAGGGTGAGTGTTAGGGTACGGCTTAGGGTACGGGTTCGGGGAGGGGTTCGGGTAGGGCGTAGGGTATGGGTTAGGGTTAGGGTTAGGACTAGTGTTAGGGTTAGGGCTCGGTTTAGGGTACGGGTTAGGATTAGGGTACGCGTTAGGGTTAGGGTTAAGGTTAGGGTTAGGGTTAGGGTTAGGGTTAGGGTTAGGGTTAGGGTTAGTGTTAGGGTTAGGGCTCGGTTTAGGGTACGGGTTAGGATTAGGGTACGCGTTCGTGTTAGGGTAGGGGTTTGGGTAAGGGTACGCGATAGGGTGAGGTTAGTTATTAAACCTATCCCACTCTCTAGATACCCCTTAGCACGTAAAGGAATATTATTTGGGGGTCCAGCCATGGAGAAGAGTTTAGACACTAGGAGAAGATAAGGAACACACCCATTATCAAGAAATCACATTAGGATTCTCTTTTTAACCTGTTCCTTAAAACACTAGTGCTTAGGAAATCTCTTGGAGGCAGAAGCAGTCAAGGGTAGCTTAGTGTTAGGGTTAGGGTTAGGGTGAGGGTTAGGGTACGGCTTAGGGTACGGGTTCGGGGAGGGGTTCGGGTAGGGCGTAGGGTATGGGTTAGGGTTAGGGTTAGGACTAGTGTTAGGGTTAGGGCTCGGTTTAGGGTACGGGTTAGGAATAGAGTACGCGTTAGGGTTAGGTATGGGTTAGGGTTAGGGTTAGGGTTAGTGTTAGGGTTTGGGCTCGGTTTAGGGTACGGGTTAGGATTAGGGTACGCGTTAGTGTTAGGGTAGGGGTTAGGGTAAGGGTACGCGATAGGGTGAGGTTAGTTATTAAACCTATCCCACTCTCCAGATACCCCTTAGCACGTAAAGGAATATTATTTGGTGGTCCAGCCATGGAGAAGAGTTTAGACACTAGGAGAAGATAAGGAACACACCCATTATCACGAAATCACATTAGGATTCTCTTTTTAACCTGTTCCTTAAAACACTAGTGCTTAGGAAATCTATTGGAGGCAGAAGCAGTCAAGGGTAGATTAGTGTTAGTGTTAGGGTTAGGGTGAGGGTTAGGGTACGGCTTAGGGTACGGGTTCGGGGAGGGGTTCGGTTAGGGCGTAGGGTATGGGTTAGGGTTAGGGTTAGGACTAGTGTTAGGGTTAGGGCTCGGTTTAGGGTACGGGTTAGGATTAGGGTACGCGTTAGGGTTAGGGTAGGGGTTAGGGTTAGGGTATGCGTTAGGGTGAGGGTAGTTATTAAACCTATCCCACTCTCTAGATACCCCTTAGCACGTAAAGGAATATTTTTTGGGCTCCAGCCATGGAGAAGAGTTTAGACACTAGGAGAAGATAAGGAACACACCCATTATCACGAAATCACATTAGGATTCTCTTTTTAACCTGTTCCTTAAAACACTAGTGCTTAGGAAATCTATTGGAGGCAGAAGCAATCAAGGGTAGCTTAGGGTTAGGGATAGGGTTAGGGTGAGGGTTAGGGTACGGCTTAGGGTACGGGTTCGGGGAGGGGTTCGGGTAGGGCGTAGGGTATGGTTTAGGGTTAGGGTTAGGGTTAGTGTTAGGGTTAGGGCTCGGTTGAGGGTACGGGTTAGGATTAGGGTACGCGTTAGGGTTAGGGTAGGGGTTAGGGTTAGGGTACGCTTTAGGGTGAGGGTAGTTATTAAACCTATCCCACTCTCTAGATACCCCTTAGCACGTAAAGGAATATTATTTGGGGGTCCAGCCATGGAGAAGAGTTTAGATACTAGGAGAAGATAAGGAACACACCCATTATCAAGAAATCACAATATGATTCTCTTTTTAAACTGTTCCTTAAAACACTAGTGCTTAGGAAATCTATTGCAGGCAGAAGCAGTCAAGGGTAGCTTAGGGTTAGGGTTAGGGTTAGGGTGAGGGTTAGGGTACGGCTTAGGGTACGGGTTCGGGGAGGGGTTCGGTTAGGGCGTAGGGTATGGGTTAGGGTTAGGGTTAGGGTTAGTGTTAGGATTAGGGCTCGGTTTAGGGTACGGGTTAGGATTAGGGTACGCGTTAGGGTTAGGGTAGGGGTTAGGGTTAGGGTACGCTTCAGGGTGAGGGTAGTTATTAAACCTATCCCACTCTCTAGATACCCCTTAGCACGTAAAGGAATATTATTTGGGGGTCTAACCATGGAGAAGAGTTTAGACACTAGGAGAAGATAAGGAACACACCCATTATCAAGAAATCACATTAGGATTCTCTTTTTAAACTGTTCCTTAAAACACTAGTGCTTAGGAAATCTATTGGAGTCAGAAGCAGTCAAGGGTAGCTTAGGGTTAGTGTTAGCGTTAGGGTGAGGGTTAGGGTACGGCTTAGGGTACGGGTTCGGGGAGGGGTTCGGGTAGGGCGTAGGGTATAGGTTAGGGTTAGGGTTAGGGCTAGTGTTAGGTTTAGGGCTCGGTTTAGGGTACGGGTTAGGATTAGGGTACGCGTTAGGGTTAGGGTAGGGGTTAGGGTTAGGGTATGCGTTAGGGTGAGGGTAGTTATTAAACCTATCCCACTCTCTAGATACCCCTTAGCACGTAAAGGAATATTATTTTGGTGTCCAGGCATGGAGAAGAGTTTAGACACTAGGAGAAGATAAGGAACACACCCATTATCACGAAATCACATTAGGATTCTCTTTTTAACCTGTTCCTTAAAACACTAGTGCTTAGGAAATCTATTGGAGGCAGAAGCAGTCAAGGGTAGATTAGTGTTAGGGTTAGGGTTAGGGTGAGTGTTAGGGTACGGCTTAGGGTACGGGTTCGGGGAGGGGTTCGGGTAGGGCGTAGGGTATGGGTTAGGGTTAGGGTTAGGACTAGTGTTAGGGTTAGGGCTCGGTTTAGGGTACGGGTTAGGATTAGGGTACGCGTTAGGGTTAGGGTTAGGGTTAGGGTTAGGGTTAGGGTTAGGGTTAGGGTTAGGGTTAGTGTTAGGGTTAGGGCTCGGTTTAGGGTACGGGTTAGGATTAGGGTACGCGTTCGTGTTAGGGTAGGGGTTTGGGTAAGGGTACGCGATAGGGTGAGGTTAGTTATTAAACCTATCCCACTCTCTAGATACCCCTTAGCACGTAAAGGAATATTATTTGGGGGTCCAGCCATGGAGAAGAGTTTAGACACTAGGAGAAGATAAGGAACACACCCATTATCACGAAATCACATTAGGATTCTCTTTTTAACCAGTTCCTTAAAACACTAGTGCTTAGGAAATCTATTGGAGGCAGAAGCAGTCAAGGGTAGATTAGTGTTAGTGTTAGGGTTAGGGTGAGGGTTAGGGTACGGCTTAGGGTACGGGTTCGGGGAGGGGTTCGGGTAGGGCGTAGGGTATGGGTTAGGGTTAGGGTTAGGACTAGTGTTAGGGTTAGGGCTCGGTTTAGGGTACGGGTTAGGATTAGGGTACGCGTTAGGGTTAGGGTAGGGGTTAGGGTTAGGGTATGCGTTAGGGTGAGGGTAGTTATTAAACCTATCCCACTCTCTAGATACCCCTTAGCACGTAAAGGAATATTATTTGGGGGTCCAGCCATGGAGAAGAGTTTAGATACTAGGAGAAGATAAGGAACACACCCATTATCAAGAAATCACAATATGATTCTCTTTTTAACCTGTTCCTTAAAACACTAGTGCTTAGGAAATCTATTGCAGGCAGAAGCAGTCAAGGGTAGCTTAGGGTTAGGGTTAGGGTTAGGGTGAGGGTTAGGGTACGGCTTAGGGTACGGGTTCGGGGAGGGGTTCGGGTAGGGCGTAGGGTATGGGTTAGGGTTAGGGTTAGGGTTAGTGTTAGGATTAGGGCTCGGTTTAGGGTACGGGTTAGGATTAGGGTACGCGTTAGTGTTAGGGTAGGGGTTAGGGTTAGGGTACGCTTCAGGGTGAGGGTAGTTATTAAACCTATCCCACTCTCTAGATACCCCTTAGCACGTAAAGGAATATTATTTGGGGGTCCAACCATGGAGAAGAGTTTAGACACTAGGAGAAGATAAGGAACACACCCATTATCAAGAAATCACATTAGGATTCTCTTTTTAAACTGTTCCTTAAAACACTAGTGCTTAGGAAATCTATTGGAGTCAGAAGCAGTCAAGGGTAGCTTAGGTTTAGGGTTAGCGTTAGGGTGAGGGTTAGGGTACGGCTTAGGGTACGGGTTCGGGGAGGGGTTCGGGTAGGGCGTAGGTTATGGGTTAGGGTTAGGGTTAGGGCTAGTGTTAGGTTTAGGGCTCGGTTTAGGGTACGGGTTAGGATTAGGGTACGCGTTAGGGTTAGGGTAGGGGTTAGGGTTAGGGTATGCGTTAGGGTGAGGGTAGTTATTAAACCTATCCCACTCTCTAGATACCCCTTAGCACGTAAAGGAATATTATTTTGGTGTCCAGGCATGGAGAAGAGTTTAGACACTAGGAGAAGATAAGGAACACACCCATTATCACGAAATCACATTAGGTTTCTCTTTTTAACCTGTTCCTTAAAACACTAGTGCTTAGGAAATCTATTGGAGGCAGAAGCAGTCAAGGGTAGATTAGTGTTAGGGTTAGGGTTAGGGTGAGTGTTAGGGTACGGCTTAGGGTACGGGTTCGGGGAGGGGTTCGGGTAGGGCGTAGGGTATGGGTTAGGGTTAGGGTTAGGACTAGTGTTAGGGTTAGGGCTCGGTTTAGGGTACGGGTTAGGATTAGGGTACGCGTTAGGGTTAGGGTTAAGGTTAGGGTTAGGGTTAGGGTTAGGGTTAGGGTTAGGGTTAGGGTTAGTGTTAGGGTTAGGGCTCGGTTTAGGGTACGGGTTAGGATTAGGGTACGCGTTCGTGTTAGGGTAGGGGTTTGGGTAAGGGTACGCGATAGGGTGAGGTTAGTTATTAAACCTATCCCACTCTCTAGATACCCCTTAGCACGTAAAGGAATATTATTTGGGGGTCCAGCCATGGAGAAGAGTTTAGACACTAGGAGAAGATAAGGAACACACCCATTATCAAGAAATCACATTAGGATTCTCTTTTTAACCTGTTCCTTAAAACACTAGTGCTTAGGAAATCTCTTGGAGGCAGAAGCAGTCAAGGGTAGCTTAGTGTTAGGGTTAGGGTTAGGGTGAGGGTAAGGGTACGGCTTAGGGTACGGGTTCGGGGAGGGGTTCGGGTAGGGCGTAGGGTATGGGTTAGGGTTAGGGTTAGGACTAGTGTTAGGGTTAGGGCTCGGTTTAGGGTACGGGTTAGGAATAGAGTACGCGTTAGGGTTAGGTATGGGTTAGGGTTAGGGTTAGGGTTAGTGTTAGGGTTTGGGCTCGGTTTAGGGTACGGGTTAGGATTAGGGTACGCGTTAGTGTTAGGGTAGGGGTTAGGGTAAGGGTACGCGATAGGGTGAGGTTAGTTATTAAACCTATCCCACTCTCCAGATACCCCTTAGCACGTAAAGGAATATTATTTGGTGGTCCAGCCATGGAGAAGAGTTTAGACACTAGGAGAAGATAAGGAACACACCCATTATCACGAAATCACATTAGGATTCTCTTTTTAACCTGTTCCTTAAAACACTAGTGCTTAGGAAATCTATTGGAGGCAGAAGCAGTCAAGGGTAGATTAGTGTTAGTGTTAGGGTTAGGGTGAGGGTTAGGGTACGGCTTAGGGTACGGGTTCGGGGAGGGGTTCGGGTAGGGCGTAGGGTATGGGTTAGGGTTAGGGTTAGGACTAGTGTTAGGGTTAGGGCTCGGTTTAGGGTACGGGTTAGGATTAGGGTACGCGTTAGGGTTAGGGTAGGGGTTAGGGTTAGGGTATGCGTTAGGGTGAGGGTAGTTATTAAACCTATCCCACTCTCTAGATACCCCTTAGCACGTAAAGGAATATTTTTTGGGCTCCAGCCATGGAGAAGAGTTTAGACACTAGGAGAAGATAAGGAACACACCCATTATCACGAAATCACATTAGGATTCTCTTTTTAACCTGTTCCTTAAAACACTAGTGCTTAGGAAATCTATTGGAGGCAGAAGCAATCAAGGGTAGCTTAGGGTTAGGGATAGGGTTAGGGTGAGGGTTAGGGTACGGCTTAGGGTACGGGTTCGGGGAGGGGTTCGGGTAGGGCGTAGGGTATGGTTTAGGGTTAGGGTTAGGGTTAGTGTTAGGGTTAGGGCTCGGTTGAGGGTACGGGTTAGGATTAGGGTACGCGTTAGGGTTAGGGTAGGGGTTAGGGTTAGGGTACGCTTTAGGGTGAGGGTAGTTATTAAACCTATCCCACTCTCTAGATACCCCTTAGCACGTAAAGGAATATTATTTGGGGGTCCAGCCATGGAGAAGAGTTTAGATACTAGGAGAAGATAAGGAACACACCCATTATCAAGAAATCACAATATGATTCTCTTTTTAAACTGTTCCTTAAAACACTAGTGCTTAGGAAATCTATTGCAGGCAGAAGCAGTCAAGGGTAGCTTAGGGTTAGGGTTAGGGTTAGGGTGAGGGTTAGGGTACGGCTTAGGGTACGGGTTCGGGGAGGGGTTCGGTTAGGGCGTAGGGTATGGGTTAGGGTTAGGGTTAGGGTTAGTGTTAGGATTAGGGCTCGGTTTAGGGTACGGGTTAGGATGAGGGTACGCGTTAGGGTTAGGGTAGGGGTTAGGGTTAGGGTACGCTTCAGGGTGAGGGTAGTTATTAAACCTATCCCACTCTCTAGATACCCCTTAGCACGTAAAGGAATATTATTTGGGGGTCCAACCATAGAGAAGAGTTTAGACACTAGGAGAAGATAAGGAACACACCCATTATCAAGAAATCACATTAGGATTCTCTTTTTAAACTGTTCCTTAAAACACTAGTGCTTAGGAAATCTATTGGAGTCAGAAGCAGTCAAGGGTAGCTTAGGGTTAGTGTTAGCGTTAGGGTGAGGGTTAGGGTACGGCTTAGGGTACGGGTTCGGGGAGGGGTTCGGGTAGGGCGTAGGGTATGGGTTAGGGTTAGGGTTAGGGCTAGTGTTAGGTTTAGGGCTCGGTTTAGGGTACGGGTTAGGATTAGGGTTAGGGTTAGGGTTAGGGTTAGGGTTAGGGTTAGTGTTAGGGTTAGGGCTCGGTTTAGGGTACGGGTTAGGATTAGGGTACGCGTTCGTGTTAGGGTAGGGGTTTGGGTAAGGGTACGCGATAGGGTGAGGTTAGTTATTAAACCTATCCCACTCTCTAGATACCCCTTAGCACGTAAAGGAATATTATTTGGGGGTCCAGCCATGGAGAAGAGTTTAGACACTAGGAGAAGATAAGGAACACACCCATTATCAAGAAATCACATTAGGATTCTCTTTTTAACCTGTTCCTTAAAACACTAGTGCTTAGGAAATCTCTTGGAGGCAGAAGCAGTCAAGGGTAGCTTAGTGTTAGGGTTAGGGTTAGGGTGAGGGTTAGGGTACGGCTTAGGGTACGGGTTCGGGGAGGGGTTCGGGTAGGGCGTAGGGTATGGGTTAGGGTTAGGGTTAGGACTAGTGTTAGGGTTAGGGCTCGGTTTAGGGTACGGGTTAGGAATAGAGTACGCGTTAGGGTTAGGTATGGGTTAGGGTTAGGGTTAGGGTTAGTGTTAGGGTTTGGGCTCGGTTTAGGGTACGGGTTAGGATTAGGGTACGCGTTAGTGTTAGGGTAGGGGTTAGGGTAAGGGTACGCGATAGGGTGAGGTTAGTTATTAAACCTATCCCACTCTCTAGATACCCCTTAGCACGTAAAGGAATATTATTTGGTGGTCCAGCCATGGAGAAGAGTTTAGACACTAGGAGAAGATAAGGAACACACCCATTATCACGAAATCACATTAGGATTCTCTTTTTAACCAGTTCCTTAAAACACTAGTGCTTAGGAAATCTATTGGAGGCAGAAGCAGTCAAGGGTAGATTAGTGTTAGTGTTAGGGTTAGGGTGAGGGTTAGGGTACGGCTTAGGGTACGGGTTCGGGGAGGGGTTCGGGTAGGGCGTAGGGTATGGGTTAGGGTTAGGGTTAGGACTAGTGTTAGGGTTAGGGCTCGGTTTAGGGTACGGGTTAGGATTAGGGTACGCGTTAGGGTTAGGGTAGGGGTTAGGGTTAGGGTATGCGTTAGGGTGAGGGTAGTTATTAAACCTATCCCACTCTCTAGATACCCCTTAGCACGTAAAGGAATATTATTTGGGGGTCCAGCCATGGAGAAGAGTTTAGATACTAGGAGAAGATAAGGAACACACCCATTATCAAGAAATCACAATATGATTCTCTTTTTAAACTGTTCCTTAAAACACTAGTGCTTAGGAAATCTATTGCAGGCAGAAGCAGTCAAGGGTAGCTTAGGGTTAGGGTTAGGGTTAGGGTGAGGGTTAGGGTACGGCTTAGGGTACGGGTTCGGGGAGGGGTTCGGGTAGGGCGTAGGGTATGGGTTAGGGTTAGGGTTAGGGTTAGTGTTAGGATTAGGGCTCGGTTTAGGGTACGGGTTAGGATTAGGGTACGCGTTAGGGTTAGGGTAGGGGTTAGGGTTAGGGTACGCTTCAGAGTGAGGGTAGTTATTAAACCTATCCCACTCTCTAGATACCCCTTAGCACGTAAAGGAATATTATTTGGGGGTCCAACCATGGAGAAGAGTTTAGACACTAGGAGAAGATAAGGAACACAGCCATTATCAAGAAATCACATTAGGATTCTCTTTTTAAACTGTTCCTTAAAACACTAGTGCTTAGGAAATCTATTGGAGTCAGAAGCAGTCAAGGGTAGCTTAGGGTTAGGGTTAGCGTTAGGGTGAGGGTTAGGGTACGGCTTAGGGTACGGGTTCGGGGAGGGGTTCGGGTAGGGCGTAGGGTATGGGTTAGGGTTAGGGTTAGGGCTAGTGTTAGGTTTAGGGCTCGGTTTAGGGTACGGGTTAGGATTAGGGTACGCGTTAGGGTTAGGGTAGGGGTTAGGGTTAGGGTATGCGTTAGGGTGAGGGTAGTTATTAAACCTATCCCACTCTCTAGATACCCCTTAGCACGTAAAGGAATATTATTTTGGTGTCCAGGCATGGAGAAGAGTTTAGACACTAGGAGAAGATAAGGAACACACCCATTATCACGAAATCACATTAGGATTCTCTTTTTAACCTGTTCCTTAAAACACTAGTGCTTAGGAAATCTATTGGAGGCAGAAGCAGTCAAGGGTAGATTAGTGTTAGGGTTAGGGTTAGGGTGAGTGTTAGGGTACGGCTTAGGGTACGGGTTCGGGGAGGGGTTCGGGTAGGGCGTAGGGTATGGGTAAGGGTTAGGGTTAGGACTAGTGTTAGGGTTAGGGCTCGGTTTAGGGTACGGGTTAGGATTAGGGTACGCGTTAGGGTTAGGGTAGGGGTTAGGGTTAGGGTATGCGTTAGGGTGAGGGTAGTTATTAAACCTATCCCACTCTCTAGATACCCCTTAGCACGTAAAGGAATATTTTTTGGGCTCCAGCCATGGAGAAGAGTTTAGACACTAGGAGAAGATAAGGAACACACCCATTATCACGAAATCACATTAGGATTCTCTTTTTAACCTGTTCCTTAAAACACTAGTGCTTAGGAAATCTATTGGAGGCAGAAGCAATCAAGGGTAGCTTAGGGTTAGGGATAGGGTTAGGGTGAGGGTTAGGGTACGGCTTAGGGTACGGGTTCGGGGAGGGGTTCGGGTAGGGCGTAGGGTATGGTTTAGGGTTAGGGTTAGGGTTAGTGTTAGGGTTAGGGCTCAGTTGAGGGTACGGGTTAGGATTAGGGTACGCGTTAGGGTTAGGGTAGGGGTTAGGGTTAGGGTACGCTTTAGGGTGAGGGTAGTTATTAAACCTATCCCACTCTCTAGATACCCCTTAGCACGTAAAGGAATATTATTTGGGGGTCCAGCCATGGAGAAGAGTTTAGATACTAGGAGAAGATAAGGAACACACCCATTATCAAGAAATCACAATATGATTCTCTTTTTAAACTGTTCCTTAAAACACTAGTGCTTAGGAAATCTATTGCAGGCAGAAGCAGTCAAGGGTAGCTTAGGGTTAGGGTTAGGGTTAGGGTGAGGGTTAGGGTACGGCTTAGGGTACGGGTTCGGGGAGGGGTTCGGGTAGGGCGTAGGGTATGGGTTAGGGTTGGGGTTAGGGTTAGTGTTAGGGTTAGGGCTCGGTTTAGGGTACGGGTTAGGATTAGGGTTAGGGTTAGGGTTAGGGTTAGGGTTAGGGTTAGTGTTAGGGTTAGGGCTCGGTTTAGGGTACGGGTTAGGATTAGGGTACGCGTTCGTGTTAGGGTAGGGGTTTGGGTAAGGGTACGCGATAGGGTGAGGTTAGTTATTAAACCTATCCCACTCTCTAGATACCCCTTAGCACGTAAAGGAATATTATTTGGGGGTCCAGCCATGGAGAAGAGTTTAGACACTAGGAGAAGATAAGGAACACACCCATTATCAAGAAATCACATTAGGATTCTCTTTTTAACCTGTTCCTTAAAACACTAGTGCTTAGGAAATCTCTTGGAGGCAGAAGCAGTCAAGGGTAGCTTAGTGTTAGGGTTAGGGTTAGGGTGAGGGTTAGGGTACGGCTTAGGGTACGGGTTCGGGGAGGGGTTCGGGTAGGGCGTAGGGTATGGGTTAGGGTTAGGGTTAGGACTAGTGTTAGGGTTAGGGCTCGGTTTAGGGTACGGGTTAGGAATAGAGTACGCGTTAGGGTTAGGTATGGGTTAGGGTTAGGGTTAGGGTTAGTGTTAGGGTTTGGGCTCGGTTTAGGGTACGGGTTAGGATTAGGGTACGCGTTAGTGTTAGGGTAGGGGTTAGGGTAAGGGTACGCGATAGGGTGAGGTTAGTTATTAAACCTATCCCACTCTCTAGATACCCCTTAGCACGTAAAGGAATATTTTTTGGGCTCCAGCCATGGAGAAGAGTTTAGACACTAGGAGAAGATAAGGAACACACCCATTATCACGAAATCACATTAGGATTCTCTTTTTAACCTGTTCCTTAAAACACTAGTGCTTAGGAAATCTATTGGAGGCAGAAGCAATCAAGGGTAGCTTAGGGTTAGGGATAGGGTTAGGGTGAGGGTTAGGGTACGGCTTAGGGTACGGGTTCGGGGAGGGGTTCGGGTAGGGCGTAGGGTATGGTTTAGGGTTAGGGTTAGGGTTAGTGTTAGGGTTAGGGCTCGGTTGAGGGTACGGGTTAGGATTAGGGTACGCGTTAGGGTTAGGGTAGGGGTTAGGGTTAGGGTACGCTTTAGGGTGAGGGTAGTTATTAAACCTATCCCACTCTCTAGATACCCCTTAGCACGTAAAGGAATATTATTTGGGGGTCCAGCCATGGAGAAGAGTTTAGATACTAGGAGAAGATAAGGAACACACCCATTATCAAGAAATCACAATATGATTCTCTTTTTAAACTGTTCCTTAAAACACTAGTGCTTAGGAAATGTATTGCAGGCAGAAGCAGTCAAGGGTAGCTTAGGGTTAGGGTTAGGGTTAGGGTGAGGGTTAGGGTACGGCTTAGGGTACGGGTTCGGGGAGGGGTTCGGGTAGGGCGTAGGGTATGGGTTAGGGTTAGGGTTAGGGTTAGTGTTAGGATTAGGGCTCGGTTTAGGGTACGGGTTAGGATTAGGGTACGCGTTAGTGTTAGGGTAGGGGTTAGGGTTAGGGTACGCTTCAGGGTGAGGGTAGTTATTAAACCTATCCCACTCTCTAGATACCCCTTAGCACGTAAAGGAATATTATTTGGGGGTCCAACCATGGAGAAGAGTTTAGACACTAGGAGAAGATAAGGAACACACCCATTATCAAGAAATCACATTAGGATTCTCTTTTTAAACTGTTCCTTAAAACACTAGTGCTTAGGAAATCTATTGGAGTCAGAAGCAGTCAAGGGTAGCTTAGGTTTAGGGTTAGCGTTAGGGTGAGGGTTAGGGTACGGCTTAGGGTACGGGTTCGGGGAGGGGTTCGGGTAGGGCGTAGGTTATGGGTTAGGGTTAGGGTTAGGGCTAGTGTTAGGTTTAGGGCTCGGTTTAGGGTACGGGTTAGGATTAGTGTACGCGTTAGGGTTAGGGTAGGGGTTAGGGTTAGGGTATGCGTTAGGGTGAGGGTAGTTATTAAACCTATCCCACTCTCTAGATACCCCTTAGCACGTAAAGGAATATTATTTTGGTGTCCAGGCATGGAGAAGAGTTTAGACACTAGGAGAAGATAAGGAACACACCCATTATCACGAAATCACATTAGGATTCTCTTTTTAACCTGTTCCTTAAAACACTAGTGCTTAGGAAATCTATTGGAGGCAGAAGCAGTCAAGGGTAGATTAGTGTTAGGGTTAGGGTTAGGGTGAGTGTTAGGGTACGGCTTAGGGTACGGGTTCGGGGAGGGGTTCGGGTAGGGCGTAGGGTATGGGTTAGGGTTAGGGTTAGGACTAGTGTTAGGGTTAGGGCTCGGTTTAGGGTACGGGTTAGGATTAGGGTACGCGTTAGGGTTAGGGTTAAGGTTAGGGTTAGGGTTAGGGTTAGGGTTAGGGTTAGGGTTAGGGTTAGTGTTAGGGTTAGGGCTCGGTTTAGGGTACGGGTTAGGATTAGGGTACGCGTTCGTGTTAGGGTAGGGGTTTGGGTAAGGGTACGCGATAGGGTGAGGTTAGTTATTAAACCTATCCCACTCTCTAGATACCCCTTAGCACGTAAAGGAATATTATTTGGGGGTCCAGCCATGGAGAAGAGTTTAGACACTAGGAGAAGATAAGGAACACACCCATTATCAAGAAATCACATTAGGATTCTCTTTTTAACCTGTTCCTTAAAACACTAGTGCTTAGGAAATCTCTTGGAGGCAGAAGCAGTCAAGGGTAGCTTAGTGTTAGGGTTAGGGTTAGGGTGAGGGTTAGGGTACGGCTTAGGGTACGGGTTCGGGGAGGGGTTCGGGTAGGGCGTAGGGTATGGGTTAGGGTTAGGGTTAGGACTAGTGTTAGGGTTAGGGCTCGGTTTAGGGTACGGGTTAGGAATAGAGTACGCGTTAGGGTTAGGTATGGGTTAGGGTTAGGGTTAGGGTTAGTGTTAGGGTTTGGGCTCGGTTTAGGGTACGGGTTAGGATTAGGGTACGCGTTAGTGTTAGGGTAGGGGTTAGGGTAAGGGTACGCGATAGGGTGAGGTTAGTTATTAAACCTATCCCACTCTCCAGATACCCCTTAGCACGTAAAGGAATATTATTTGGTGGTCCAGCCATGGAGAAGAGTTTAGACACTAGGAGAAGATAAGGAACACACCCATTATCACGAAATCACATTAGGATTCTCTTTTTAACCTGTTCCTTAAAACACTAGTGCTTAGGAAATCTATTGGAGGCAGAAGCAGTCAAGGGTAGATTAGTGTTAGTGTTAGGGTTAGGGTGAGGGTTAGGGTACGGCTTAGGGTACGGGTTCGGGGAGGGGTTCGGTTAGGGCGTAGGGTATGGGTTAGGGTTAGGGTTAGGACTAGTGTTAGGGTTAGGGCTCGGTTTAGGGTACGGGTTAGGATTAGGGTACGCGTTAGGGTTAGGGTAGGGGTTAGGGTTAGGGTATGCGTTAGGGTGAGGGTAGTTATTAAACCTATCCCACTCTCTAGATACCCCTTAGCACGTAAAGGAATATTTTTTGGGCTCCAGCCATGGAGAAGAGTTTAGACACTAGGAGAAGATAAGGAACACACCCATTATCACGAAATCACATTAGGATTCTCTTTTTAACCTGTTCCTTAAAACACTAGTGCTTAGGAAATCTATTGGAGGCAGAAGCAATCAAGGGTAGCTTAGGGTTAGGGATAGGGTTAGGGTGAGGGTTAGGGTACGGCTTAGGGTACGGGTTCGGGGAGGGGTTCGGGTAGGGCGTAGGGTATGGTTTAGGGTTAGGGTTAGGGTTAGTGTTAGGGTTAGGGCTCGGTTGAGGGTACGGGTTAGGATTAGGGTACGCGTTAGGGTTAGGGTAGGGGTTAGGGTTAGGGTACGCTTTAGGGTGAGGGTAGTTATTAAACCTATCCCACTCTCTAGATACCCCTTAGCACGTAAAGGAATATTATTTGGGGGTCCAGCCATGGAGAAGAGTTTAGATACTAGGAGAAGATAAGGAACACACCCATTATCAAGAAATCACAATATGATTCTCTTTTTAAACTGTTCCTTAAAACACTAGTGCTTAGGAAATCTATTGCAGGCAGAAGCAGTCAAGGGTAGCTTAGGGTTAGGGTTAGGGTTAGGGTGAGGGTTAGGGTACGGCTTAGGGTACGGGTTCGGGGAGGGGTTCGGTTAGGGCGTAGGGTATGGGTTAGGGTTAGGGTTAGGGTTAGTGTTAGGATTAGGGCTCGGTTTAGGGTACGGGTTAGGATTAGGGTACGCGTTAGGGTTAGGGTAGGGGTTAGGGTTAGGGTACGCTTCAGGGTGAGGGTAGTTATTAAACCTATCCCACTCTCTAGATACCCCTTAGCACGTAAAGGAATATTATTTGGGGGTCTAACCATGGAGAAGAGTTTAGACACTAGGAGAAGATAAGGAACACACCCATTATCAAGAAATCACATTAGGATTCTCTTTTTAAACTGTTCCTTAAAACACTAGTGCTTAGGAAATCTATTGGAGTCAGAAGCAGTCAAGGGTAGCTTAGGGTTAGTGTTAGCGTTAGGGTGAGGGTTAGGGTACGGCTTAGGGTACGGGTTCGGGGAGGGGTTCGGGTAGGGCGTAGGGTATAGGTTAGGGTTAGGGTTAGGGCTAGTGTTAGGTTTAGGGCTCGGTTTAGGGTACGGGTTAGGATTAGGGTACGCGTTAGGGTTAGGGTAGGGGTTAGGGTTAGGGTATGCGTTAGGGTGAGGGTAGTTATTAAACCTATCCCACTCTCTAGATACCCCTTAGCACGTAAAGGAATATTATTTTGGTGTCCAGGCATGGAGAAGAGTTTAGACACTAGGAGAAGATAAGGAACACACCCATTATCACGAAATCACATTAGGATTCTCTTTTTAACCTGTTCCTTAAAACACTAGTGCTTAGGAAATCTATTGGAGGCAGAAGCAGTCAAGGGTAGATTAGTGTTAGGGTTAGGGTTAGGGTGAGTGTTAGGGTACGGCTTAGGGTACGGGTTCGGGGAGGGGTTCGGGTAGGGCGTAGGGTATGGGTTAGGGTTAGGGTTAGGACTAGTGTTAGGGTTAGGGCTCGGTTTAGGGTACGGGTTAGGATTAGGGTACGCGTTAGGGTTAGGGTTAGGGTTAGGGTTAGGGTTAGGGTTAGGGTTAGGGTTAGGGTTAGTGTTAGGGTTAGGGCTCGGTTTAGGGTACGGGTTAGGATTAGGGTACGCGTTCGTGTTAGGGTAGGGGTTTGGGTAAGGGTACGCGATAGGGTGAGGTTAGTTATTAAACCTATCCCACTCTCTAGATACCCCTTAGCACGTAAAGGAATATTATTTGGGGGTCCAGCCATGGAGAAGAGTTTAGACACTAGGAGAAGATAAGGAACACACCCATTATCACGAAATCACATTAGGATTCTCTTTTTAACCAGTTCCTTAAAACACTAGTGCTTAGGAAATCTATTGGAGGCAGAAGCAGTCAAGGGTAGATTAGTGTTAGTGTTAGGGTTAGGGTGAGGGTTAGGGTACGGCTTAGGGTACGGGTTCGGGGAGGGGTTCGGGTAGGGCGTAGGGTATGGGTTAGGGTTAGGGTTAGGACTAGTGTTAGGGTTAGGGCTCGGTTTAGG
The DNA here is from genome assembly GCF_949987535.1 of Balaenoptera acutorostrata. Taxonomy (NCBI): domain Eukaryota; kingdom Metazoa; phylum Chordata; class Mammalia; order Artiodactyla; family Balaenopteridae; genus Balaenoptera; species Balaenoptera acutorostrata. The sequence continues at coordinate 80,265 of NW_026646837.1, forward strand.
GTACGGGTTAGGATTAGGGTACGCGTTAGGGTTAGGGTAGGGGTTAGGGTTAGGGTATGCGTTAGGGTGAGGGTAGTTATTAAACCTATCCCACTCTCTAGATACCCCTTAGCACGTAAAGGAATATTATTTGGGGGTCCAGCCATGGAGAAGAGTTTAGATACTAGGAGAAGATAAGGAACACACCCATTATCAAGAAATCACAATATGATTCTCTTTTTAACCTGTTCCTTAAAACACTAGTGCTTAGGAAATCTATTGCAGGCAGAAGCAGTCAAGGGTAGCTTAGGGTTAGGGTTAGGGTTAGGGTGAGGGTTAGGGTACGGCTTAGGGTACGGGTTCGGGGAGGGGTTCGGGTAGGGCGTAGGGTATGGGTTAGGGTTAGGGTTAGGGTTAGTGTTAGGATTAGGGCTCGGTTTAGGGTACGGGTTAGGATTAGGGTACGCGTTAGTGTTAGGGTAGGGGTTAGGGTTAGGGTACGCTTCAGGGTGAGGGTAGTTATTAAACCTATCCCACTCTCTAGATACCCCTTAGCACGTAAAGGAATATTATTTGGGGGTCCAACCATGGAGAAGAGTTTAGACACTAGGAGAAGATAAGGAACACACCCATTATCAAGAAATCACATTAGGATTCTCTTTTTAAACTGTTCCTTAAAACACTAGTGCTTAGGAAATCTATTGGAGTCAGAAGCAGTCAAGGGTAGCTTAGGTTTAGGGTTAGCGTTAGGGTGAGGGTTAGGGTACGGCTTAGGGTACGGGTTCGGGGAGGGGTTCGGGTAGGGCGTAGGTTATGGGTTAGGGTTAGGGTTAGGGCTAGTGTTAGGTTTAGGGCTCGGTTTAGGGTACGGGTTAGGATTAGGGTACGCGTTAGGGTTAGGGTAGGGGTTAGGGTTAGGGTATGCGTTAGGGTGAGGGTAGTTATTAAACCTATCCCACTCTCTAGATACCCCTTAGCACGTAAAGGAATATTATTTTGGTGTCCAGGCATGGAGAAGAGTTTAGACACTAGGAGAAGATAAGGAACACACCCATTATCACGAAATCACATTAGGTTTCTCTTTTTAACCTGTTCCTTAAAACACTAGTGCTTAGGAAATCTATTGGAGGCAGAAGCAGTCAAGGGTAGATTAGTGTTAGGGTTAGGGTTAGGGTGAGTGTTAGGGTACGGCTTAGGGTACGGGTTCGGGGAGGGGTTCGGGTAGGGCGTAGGGTATGGGTTAGGGTTAGGGTTAGGACTAGTGTTAGGGTTAGGGCTCGGTTTAGGGTACGGGTTAGGATTAGGGTACGCGTTAGGGTTAGGGTTAAGGTTAGGGTTAGGGTTAGGGTTAGGGTTAGGGTTAGGGTTAGGGTTAGTGTTAGGGTTAGGGCTCGGTTTAGGGTACGGGTTAGGATTAGGGTACGCGTTCGTGTTAGGGTAGGGGTTTGGGTAAGGGTACGCGATAGGGTGAGGTTAGTTATTAAACCTATCCCACTCTCTAGATACCCCTTAGCACGTAAAGGAATATTATTTGGGGGTCCAGCCATGGAGAAGAGTTTAGACACTAGGAGAAGATAAGGAACACACCCATTATCAAGAAATCACATTAGGATTCTCTTTTTAACCTGTTCCTTAAAACACTAGTGCTTAGGAAATCTCTTGGAGGCAGAAGCAGTCAAGGGTAGCTTAGTGTTAGGGTTAGGGTTAGGGTGAGGGTAAGGGTACGGCTTAGGGTACGGGTTCGGGGAGGGGTTCGGGTAGGGCGTAGGGTATGGGTTAGGGTTAGGGTTAGGACTAGTGTTAGGGTTAGGGCTCGGTTTAGGGTACGGGTTAGGAATAGAGTACGCGTTAGGGTTAGGTATGGGTTAGGGTTAGGGTTAGGGTTAGTGTTAGGGTTTGGGCTCGGTTTAGGGTACGGGTTAGGATTAGGGTACGCGTTAGTGTTAGGGTAGGGGTTAGGGTAAGGGTACGCGATAGGGTGAGGTTAGTTATTAAACCTATCCCACTCTCCAGATACCCCTTAGCACGTAAAGGAATATTATTTGGTGGTCCAGCCATGGAGAAGAGTTTAGACACTAGGAGAAGATAAGGAACACACCCATTATCACGAAATCACATTAGGATTCTCTTTTTAACCTGTTCCTTAAAACACTAGTGCTTAGGAAATCTATTGGAGGCAGAAGCAGTCAAGGGTAGATTAGTGTTAGTGTTAGGGTTAGGGTGAGGGTTAGGGTACGGCTTAGGGTACGGGTTCGGGGAGGGGTTCGGGTAGGGCGTAGGGTATGGGTTAGGGTTAGGGTTAGGACTAGTGTTAGGGTTAGGGCTCGGTTTAGGGTACGGGTTAGGATTAGGGTACGCGTTAGGGTTAGGGTAGGGGTTAGGGTTAGGGTATGCGTTAGGGTGAGGGTAGTTATTAAACCTATCCCACTCTCTAGATACCCCTTAGCACGTAAAGGAATATTTTTTGGGCTCCAGCCATGGAGAAGAGTTTAGACACTAGGAGAAGATAAGGAACACACCCATTATCACGAAATCACATTAGGATTCTCTTTTTAACCTGTTCCTTAAAACACTAGTGCTTAGGAAATCTATTGGAGGCAGAAGCAATCAAGGGTAGCTTAGGGTTAGGGATAGGGTTAGGGTGAGGGTTAGGGTACGGCTTAGGGTACGGGTTCGGGGAGGGGTTCGGGTAGGGCGTAGGGTATGGTTTAGGGTTAGGGTTAGGGTTAGTGTTAGGGTTAGGGCTCGGTTGAGGGTACGGGTTAGGATTAGGGTACGCGTTAGGGTTAGGGTAGGGGTTAGGGTTAGGGTACGCTTTAGGGTGAGGGTAGTTATTAAACCTATCCCACTCTCTAGATACCCCTTAGCACGTAAAGGAATATTATTTGGGGGTCCAGCCATGGAGAAGAGTTTAGATACTAGGAGAAGATAAGGAACACACCCATTATCAAGAAATCACAATATGATTCTCTTTTTAAACTGTTCCTTAAAACACTAGTGCTTAGGAAATCTATTGCAGGCAGAAGCAGTCAAGGGTAGCTTAGGGTTAGGGTTAGGGTTAGGGTGAGGGTTAGGGTACGGCTTAGGGTACGGGTTCGGGGAGGGGTTCGGTTAGGGCGTAGGGTATGGGTTAGGGTTAGGGTTAGGGTTAGTGTTAGGATTAGGGCTCGGTTTAGGGTACGGGTTAGGATGAGGGTACGCGTTAGGGTTAGGGTAGGGGTTAGGGTTAGGGTACGCTTCAGGGTGAGGGTAGTTATTAAACCTATCCCACTCTCTAGATACCCCTTAGCACGTAAAGGAATATTATTTGGGGGTCCAACCATAGAGAAGAGTTTAGACACTAGGAGAAGATAAGGAACACACCCATTATCAAGAAATCACATTAGGATTCTCTTTTTAAACTGTTCCTTAAAACACTAGTGCTTAGGAAATCTATTGGAGTCAGAAGCAGTCAAGGGTAGCTTAGGGTTAGTGTTAGCGTTAGGGTGAGGGTTAGGGTACGGCTTAGGGTACGGGTTCGGGGAGGGGTTCGGGTAGGGCGTAGGGTATGGGTTAGGGTTAGGGTTAGGGCTAGTGTTAGGTTTAGGGCTCGGTTTAGGGTACGGGTTAGGATTAGGGTTAGGGTTAGGGTTAGGGTTAGGGTTAGGGTTAGTGTTAGGGTTAGGGCTCGGTTTAGGGTACGGGTTAGGATTAGGGTACGCGTTCGTGTTAGGGTAGGGGTTTGGGTAAGGGTACGCGATAGGGTGAGGTTAGTTATTAAACCTATCCCACTCTCTAGATACCCCTTAGCACGTAAAGGAATATTATTTGGGGGTCCAGCCATGGAGAAGAGTTTAGACACTAGGAGAAGATAAGGAACACACCCATTATCAAGAAATCACATTAGGATTCTCTTTTTAACCTGTTCCTTAAAACACTAGTGCTTAGGAAATCTCTTGGAGGCAGAAGCAGTCAAGGGTAGCTTAGTGTTAGGGTTAGGGTTAGGGTGAGGGTTAGGGTACGGCTTAGGGTACGGGTTCGGGGAGGGGTTCGGGTAGGGCGTAGGGTATGGGTTAGGGTTAGGGTTAGGACTAGTGTTAGGGTTAGGGCTCGGTTTAGGGTACGGGTTAGGAATAGAGTACGCGTTAGGGTTAGGTATGGGTTAGGGTTAGGGTTAGGGTTAGTGTTAGGGTTTGGGCTCGGTTTAGGGTACGGGTTAGGATTAGGGTACGCGTTAGTGTTAGGGTAGGGGTTAGGGTAAGGGTACGCGATAGGGTGAGGTTAGTTATTAAACCTATCCCACTCTCTAGATACCCCTTAGCACGTAAAGGAATATTATTTGGTGGTCCAGCCATGGAGAAGAGTTTAGACACTAGGAGAAGATAAGGAACACACCCATTATCACGAAATCACATTAGGATTCTCTTTTTAACCAGTTCCTTAAAACACTAGTGCTTAGGAAATCTATTGGAGGCAGAAGCAGTCAAGGGTAGATTAGTGTTAGTGTTAGGGTTAGGGTGAGGGTTAGGGTACGGCTTAGGGTACGGGTTCGGGGAGGGGTTCGGGTAGGGCGTAGGGTATGGGTTAGGGTTAGGGTTAGGACTAGTGTTAGGGTTAGGGCTCGGTTTAGGGTACGGGTTAGGATTAGGGTACGCGTTAGGGTTAGGGTAGGGGTTAGGGTTAGGGTATGCGTTAGGGTGAGGGTAGTTATTAAACCTATCCCACTCTCTAGATACCCCTTAGCACGTAAAGGAATATTATTTGGGGGTCCAGCCATGGAGAAGAGTTTAGATACTAGGAGAAGATAAGGAACACACCCATTATCAAGAAATCACAATATGATTCTCTTTTTAAACCACTAGTGCTTAGGAAATCTATTGCAGGCAGAAGCAGTCAAGGGTAGCTTAGGGTTAGGGTTAGGGTTAGGGTGAGGGTTAGGGTACGGCTTAGGGTACGGGTTCGGGGAGGGGTTCGGGTAGGGCGTAGGGTATGGGTTAGGGTTAGGGTTAGGGTTAGTGTTAGGATTAGGGCTCGGTTTAGGGTACGGGTTAGGATTAGGGTACGCGTTAGGGTTAGGGTAGGGGTTAGGGTTAGGGTACGCTTCAGAGTGAGGGTAGTTATTAAACCTATCCCACTCTCTAGATACCCCTTAGCACGTAAAGGAATATTATTTGGGGGTCCAACCATGGAGAAGAGTTTAGACACTAGGAGAAGATAAGGAACACAGCCATTATCAAGAAATCACATTAGGATTCTCTTTTTAAACTGTTCCTTAAAACACTAGTGCTTAGGAAATCTATTGGAGTCAGAAGCAGTCAAGGGTAGCTTAGGGTTAGGGTTAGCGTTAGGGTGAGGGTTAGGGTACGGCTTAGGGTACGGGTTCGGGGAGGGGTTCGGGTAGGGCGTAGGGTATGGGTTAGGGTTAGGGTTAGGGCTAGTGTTAGGTTTAGGGCTCGGTTTAGGGTACGGGTTAGGATTAGGGTACGCGTTAGGGTTAGGGTAGGGGTTAGGGTTAGGGTATGCGTTAGGGTGAGGGTAGTTATTAAACCTATCCCACTCTCTAGATACCCCTTAGCACGTAAAGGAATATTATTTTGGTGTCCAGGCATGGAGAAGAGTTTAGACACTAGGAGAAGATAAGGAACACACCCATTATCACGAAATCACATTAGGATTCTCTTTTTAACCTGTTCCTTAAAACACTAGTGCTTAGGAAATCTATTGGAGGCAGAAGCAGTCAAGGGTAGATTAGTGTTAGGGTTAGGGTTAGGGTGAGTGTTAGGGTACGGCTTAGGGTACGGGTTCGGGGAGGGGTTCGGGTAGGGCGTAGGGTATGGGTAAGGGTTAGGGTTAGGACTAGTGTTAGGGTTAGGGCTCGGTTTAGGGTACGGGTTAGGATTAGGGTACGCGTTAGGGTTAGGGTAGGGGTTAGGGTTAGGGTATGCGTTAGGGTGAGGGTAGTTATTAAACCTATCCCACTCTCTAGATACCCCTTAGCACGTAAAGGAATATTTTTTGGGCTCCAGCCATGGAGAAGAGTTTAGACACTAGGAGAAGATAAGGAACACACCCATTATCACGAAATCACATTAGGATTCTCTTTTTAACCTGTTCCTTAAAACACTAGTGCTTAGGAAATCTATTGGAGGCAGAAGCAATCAAGGGTAGCTTAGGGTTAGGGATAGGGTTAGGGTGAGGGTTAGGGTACGGCTTAGGGTACGGGTTCGGGGAGGGGTTCGGGTAGGGCGTAGGGTATGGTTTAGGGTTAGGGTTAGGGTTAGTGTTAGGGTTAGGGCTCAGTTGAGGGTACGGTTTAGGATTAGGGTACGCGTTAGGGTTAGGGTAGGGGTTAGGGTTAGGGTACGCTTTAGGGTGAGGGTAGTTATTAAACCTATCCCACTCTCTAGATACCCCTTAGCACGTAAAGGAATATTATTTGGGGGTCCAGCCATGGAGAAGAGTTTAGATACTAGGAGAAGATAAGGAACACACCCATTATCAAGAAATCACAATATGATTCTCTTTTTAAACTGTTCCTTAAAACACTAGTGCTTAGGAAATCTATTGCAGGCAGAAGCAGTCAAGGGTAGCTTAGGGTTAGGGTTAGGGTTAGGGTGAGGGTTAGGGTACGGCTTAGGGTACGGGTTCGGGGAGGGGTTCGGGTAGGGCGTAGGGTATGGGTTAGGGTTGGGGTTAGGGTTAGTGTTAGGGTTAGGGCTCGGTTTAGGGTACGGGTTAGGATTAGGGTTAGGGTTAGGGTTAGGGTTAGGGTTAGGGTTAGTGTTAGGGTTAGGGCTCGGTTTAGGGTACGGGTTAGGATTAGGGTACGCGTTCGTGTTAGGGTAGGGGTTTGGGTAAGGGTACGCGATAGGGTGAGGTTAGTTATTAAACCTATCCCACTCTCTAGATACCCCTTAGCACGTAAAGGAATATTATTTGGGGGTCCAGCCATGGAGAAGAGTTTAGACACTAGGAGAAGATAAGGAACACACCCATTATCAAGAAATCACATTAGGATTCTCTTTTTAACCTGTTCCTTAAAACACTAGTGCTTAGGAAATCTCTTGGAGGCAGAAGCAGTCAAGGGTAGCTTAGTGTTAGGGTTAGGGTTAGGGTGAGGGTTAGGGTACGGCTTAGGGTACGGGTTCGGGGAGGGGTTCGGGTAGGGCGTAGGGTATGGGTTAGGGTTAGGGTTAGGACTAGTGTTAGGGTTAGGGCTCGGTTTAGGGTACGGGTTAGGAATAGAGTACGCGTTAGGGTTAGGTATGGGTTAGGGTTAGGGTTAGGGTTAGTGTTAGGGTTTGGGCTCGGTTTAGGGTACGGGTTAGGATTAGGGTACGCGTTAGTGTTAGGGTAGGGGTTAGGGTAAGGGTACGCGATAGGGTGAGGTTAGTTATTAAACCTATCCCACTCTCTAGATACCCCTTAGCACGTAAAGGAATATTATTTGGTGGTCCAGCCATGGAGAAGAGTTTAGACACTAGGAGAAGATAAGGAACACACCCATTATCACGAAATCACATTAGGATTCTCTTTTTAACCAGTTCCTTAAAACACTAGTGCTTAGGAAATCTATTGGAGGCAGAAGCAGTCAAGGGTAGATTAGTGTTAGTGTTAGGGTTAGGGTGAGGGTGAGGGTACGGCTTAGGGTACGGGTTCGGGGAGGGGTTCGGGTAGGGCGTAGGGTATGGGTTAGGGTTAGGGTTAGGACTAGTGTTAGGGTTAGGGCTCGGTTTAGGGTACGGGTTAGGATTAGGGTACGCGTTAGGGTTAGGGTAGGGGTTAGGGTTAGGGTATGCGTTAGGGTGAGGGTAGTTATTAAACCTATCCCACTCTCTAGATACCCCTTAGCACGTAAAGGAATATTATTTGGGGGTCCAGCCATGGAGAAGAGTTTAGATACTAGGAGAAGATAAGGAACACACCCATTATCAAGAAATCACAATATGATTCTCTTTTTAAACTGTTCCTTAAAACACTAGTGCTTAGGAAATCTATTGCAGGCAGAAGCAGTCAAGGGTAGCTTAGGGTTAGGGTTAGGGTTAGGGTGAGGGTTAGGGTACGGCTTAGGGTACGGGTTCGGGGAGGGGTTCGGGTAGGGCGTAGGGTATGGGTTAGGGTTAGGGTTAGGGTTAGTGTTAGGATTAGGGCTCGGTTTAGGGTACGGGTTAGGATTAGGGTACGCGTTAGGGTTAGGGTAGGGGTTAGGGTTAGGGTACGCTTCAGAGTGAGGGTAGTTATTAAACCTATCCCACTCTCTAGATACCCCTTAGCACGTAAAGGAATATTATTTGGGGGTCCAACCATGGAGAAGAGTTTAGACACTAGGAGAAGATAAGGAACACAGCCATTATCAAGAAATCACATTAGGATTCTCTTTTTAAACTGTTCCTTAAAACACTAGTGCTTAGGAAATCTATTGGAGTCAGAAGCAGTCAAGGGTAGCTTAGGGTTAGGGTTAGCGTTAGGGTGAGGGTTAGGGTACGGCTTAGGGTACGGGTTCGGGGAGGGGTTCGGGTAGGGCGTAGGGTATGGGTTAGGGTTAGGGTTAGGGCTAGTGTTAGGTTTAGGGCTCGGTTTAGGGTACGGGTTAGGATTAGGGTACGCGTTAGGGTTAGGGTAGGGGTTAGGGTTAGGGTATGCGTTAGGGTGAGGGTAGTTATTAAACCTATCCCACTCTCTAGATACCCCTTAGCACGTAAAGGAATATTATTTTGGTGTCCAGGCATGGAGAAGAGTTTAGACACTAGGAGAAGATAAGGAACACACCCATTATCACGAAATCACATTAGGATTCTCTTTTTAACCTGTTCCTTAAAACACTAGTGCTTAGGAAATCTATTGGAGGCAGAAGCAGTCAAGGGTAGATTAGTGTTAGGGTTAGGGTTAGGGTGAGTGTTAGGGTACGGCTTAGGGTACGGGTTCGGGGAGGGGTTCGGGTAGGGCGTAGGGTATGGGTAAGGGTTAGGGTTAGGACTAGTGTTAGGGTTAGGGCTCGGTTTAGGGTACGGGTTAGGATTAGGGTACGCGTTAGGGTTAGGGTAGGGGTTAGGGTTAGGGTATGCGTTAGGGTGAGGGTAGTTATTAAACCTATCCCACTCTCTAGATACCCCTTAGCACGTAAAGGAATATTTTTTGGGCTCCAGCCATGGAGAAGAGTTTAGACACTAGGAGAAGATAAGGAACACACCCATTATCACGAAATCACATTAGGATTCTCTTTTTAACCTGTTCCTTAAAACACTAGTGCTTAGGAAATCTATTGGAGGCAGAAGCAATCAAGGGTAGCTTAGGGTTAGGGATAGGGTTAGGGTGAGGGTTAGGGTACGGCTTAGGGTACGGGTTCGGGGAGGGGTTCGGGTAGGGCGTAGGGTATGGTTTAGGGTTAGGGTTAGGGTTAGTGTTAGGGTTAGGGCTCGGTTGAGGGTACGGGTTAGGATTAGGGTACGCGTTAGGGTTAGGGTAGGGGTTAGGGTTAGGGTACGCTTTAGGGTGAGGGTAGTTATTAAACCTATCCCACTCTCTAGATACCCCTTAGCACGTAAAGGAATATTATTTGGGGGTCCAGCCATGGAGAAGAGTTTAGATACTAGGAGAAGATAAGGAACACACCCATTATCAAGAAATCACAATATGATTCTCTTTTTAAACTGTTCCTTAAAACACTAGTGCTTAGGAAATCTATTGCAGGCAGAAGCAGTCAAGGGTAGCTTAGGGTTAGGGTTAGGGTTAGGGTGAGGGTTAGGGTACGGCTTAGGGTACGGGTTCGGGGAGGGGTTCGGGTAGGGCGTAGGGTATGGGTTAGGGTTGGGGTTAGGGTTAGTGTTAGGGTTAGGGCTCGGTTTAGGGTACGGGTTAGGATTAGGGTACGCGTTAGGGTTAGGGTAGGGTTTAGGGTTAGGGTACGCTTCAGGGTGAGGGTAGTTATTAAACCTATCCCACTCTCTAGATACCCCTTAGCACGTAAAGGAATATTATTTGGGGGTCCAACCATGGAGAAGAGTTTAGACACTAGGAGAAGATAAGGAACACACCCATTATCAAGAAATCACATTAGGATTCTCTTTTTAACCTGTTCCTTAAAACACTAGTGCTTAGGAAATCTATTGGAGTCAGAAGCAGTCAAGGGTAGCTTAGGGTTAGGGTTAGCGTTAGGGTGAGGGTTAGGGTACGGCTTAGGGTACGGGTTCGGGGAGGGGTTCGGGTAGGGCGTAGGGTATGGGTTAGGGTTAGGGTTAGGGCTAGTGTTAGGTTTAGGGCTCGGTTTAGGGTACGGGTTAGGATTAGGGTACGCGTTAGGGTTAGGGTAGGGGTTAGGGTTAGGGTATGCGTTAGGGTGAGGGTAGTTATTAAACCTATCCCACTCTCTAGATACCCCTTAGCACGTAAAGGAACATTATTTTGGTGTCCAGGCATGGAGAAGAGTTTAGACACTAGGAGAAGATAAGGAACACACCCATTATCACGAAATCACATTAGGATTCTCTTTTTAACCTGTTCCTTAAAACACTAGTGCTTAGGAAATCTATTGGAGGCAGAAGCAGTCAAGGGTAGATTAGTGTTAGGGTTAGGGTTAGGGTGAGTGTTAGGGTACGGCTTAGGGTACCGGTTCGGGGAGGGGTTCGGGTAGGGCGTAGGGTGTGGGTTAGGGTTAGCGTTAGGACTAGTGTTAGGGTTAGGGCTCGGTTTAGGGTACGGGTTAGGATTAGGGTACGCGTTAGGGTTAGGGTTAGGGTTAGGGTTAGGGTTAGGGTTAGGGTTAGGGTTAGGGTTAGTGTTAGGGTTAGGGCTCGGTTTAGGGTACGGGTTAGGATTAGGGTACGCGTTCGTGTTAGGGTAGGGGTTTGGGTAAGGGTACGCGATAGGGTGAGGTTAGTTATTAAACCTATCCCACTCTCTAGATACCCCTTAGCACGTAAAGGAATATTATTTGGGGGTCCAGCCATGGAGAAGAGTTTAGACACTAGGAGAAGATAAGGAACACACCCATTATCAAGAAATCACATTAGGATTCTCTTTTTAACCTGTTCCTTAAAACACTAGTGCTTAGGAAATCTCTTGGAGGCAGAAGCAGTCAAGGGTAGCTTAGTGTTAGGGTTAGGGTTAGGGTGAGGGTTAGGGTACGGCTTAGGGTACGGGTTCGGGGAGGGGTTCGGGTAGGGCGTAGGGTATGGGTTAGGGTTAGGGTTAGGACTAGTGTTAGGGTTAGGGCTCGGTTTAGGGTACGGGTTAGGAATAGAGTACGCGTTAGGGTTAGGTATGGTTTAGGGTTAGGGTTAGGGTTAGTGTTAGGGTTTGGGCTCGGTTTAGGGTACGGGTTAGGATTAGGGTACGCGTTAGTGTTAGGGTAGGGGTTAGGGTAAGGGTACGCGATAGGGTGAGGTTAGTTATTAAACCTATCCCACTCTCCAGATACCCCTTAGCACGTAAAGGAATATTATTTGGTGGTCCAGCCATGGAGAAGAGTTTAGACACTAGGAGAAGATAAGGAACACACCCATTATCACGAAATCACATTAGGATTCTCTTTTTAACCTGTTCCTTAAAACACTAGTGCTTAGGAAATCTATTGGAGGCAGAAGCAGTCAAGGGTAGATTAGTGTTAGTGTTAGGGTTAGGGTGAGGGTTAGGGTACGGCTTAGGGTACGGGTTCGGGGAGGGGTTCGGGTAGGGCGTAGGGTATGGGTTAGGGTTAGGGTTAGGACTAGTGTTAGGGTTAGGGCTCGGTTTAGGGTACGGGTTAGGATTAGGGTACGCGTTAGGGTTAGGGTAGGGGTTAGGGTTAGGGTATGCGTTAGGGTGAGGGTAGTTATTAAACCTATCCCACTCTCTAGATACCCCTTAGCACGTAAAGGAATATTTTTTGGGCTCCAGCCATGGAGAAGAGTTTAGACACTAGGAGAAGATAAGGAACACACCCATTATCACGAAATCACATTAGGATTCTCTTTTTAACCTGTTCCTTAAAACACCAGTGCTTAGGAAATCTATTGGAGGCAGAAGCAATCAAGGGTAGCTTAGGGTTAGGGATAGGGTTAGGGTGAGGGTTAGGGTACGGCTTAGGGTACGGGTTCGGGGAGGGGTTCGGGTAGGGCGTAGGGTATGGTTTAGGGTTAGGGTTAGGGTTAGTGTTAGGGTTAGGGCTCGGTTGAGGGTACGGGTTAGGATTAGGGTACGCGTTAGGGTTAGGGTAGGGGTTAGGGTTAGGGTACGCTTTAGGGTGAGGGTAGTTATTAAACCTATCCCACTCTCTAGATACCCCTTAGCACGTAAAGGAATATTATTTGGGGGTCCAGCCATGGAGAAGAGTTTAGATACTAGGAGAAGATAAGGAACACACCCATTATCAAGAAATCACAATATGATTCTCTTTTTAAACTGTTCCTTAAAACACTAGTGCTTAGGAAATCTATTGCAGGCAGAAGCAGTCAAGGGTAGCTTAGGGTTAGGGTTAGGGTTAGGGTGAGGGTTAGGGTACGGCTTAGGGTACGGGTTCGGGGAGGGGTTCGGGTAGGGCGTAGGGTATGGGTTAGGGTTAGGGTTAGGGTTAGTGTTAGGATTAGGGCTCGGTTTAGGGTACGGGTTAGGATTAGGGTACGCGTTAGGGTTAGGGTAGGGGTTAGGGTTAGGGTACGCTTCAGGGTGAGGGTAGTTATTAAACCTATCCCACTCTCTAGATACCCCTTAGCACGTAAAGGAATATTATTTGGGGGTCCAGCCATGGAGAAGAATTTAGACACTAGGAGAAGATAAGGAACACACCCATTATCACGAAATCACATTAGGATTCTCTTTTTAACCTGTTCCTTAAAACACTAGTGCTTAGGAAATCTATTGGAGGCAGAAGCAGTCAAGGGTAGATTAGTGTTAGGGTTAGGGTTAGGGTGAGTGTTAGGGTACGGCTTAGGGTACGGGTTCGGGGAGGGGTTCGGGTAGGGCGTAGGGTATGGGTTAGGGTTAGGGTTAGGACTAGTGTTAGGGTTAGGGCTCGGTTTAGGGTACGGGTTAGGATTAGGGTACGCGTTAGGGTTAGGGTTAGGGTTAGGGTTAGGGTTAGGGTTAGGGTTAGTGTTAGGGTTAGGGCTCGGTTTAGGGTACGGGTTAGGATTAGGGTACGCGTTCGTGTTAGGGTAGGGGTTTGGGTAAGGGTACGCGATAGGGTGAGGTTAGTTATTAAACCTATCCCACTCTCTAGATACCCCTTAGCACGTAAAGGAATATTATTTGGGGGTCCAGCCATGGAGAAGAGTTTAGACACTAGGAGAAGATAAGGAACACACCCATTATCAAGAAATCACATTAGGATTCTCTTTTTAACCTGTTCCTTAAAACACTAGTGCTTAGGAAATCTCTTGGAGGCAGAAGCAGTCAAGGGTAGCTTAGTGTTAGGGTTAGGGTTAGGGTGAGGGTTAGGGTACGGCTTAGGGTACGGGTTCGGGGAGGGGTTCGGGTAGGGCGTAGGGTATGGGTTAGGGTTAGGGTTAGGACTAGTGTTAGGGTTAGGGCTCGGTTTAGGGTACGGGTTAGGAATAGAGTACGCGTTAGGGTTAGGTATGGGTTAGGGTTAGGGTTAGGGTTAGTGTTAGGGTTTGGGCTCGGTTTAGGGTACGGGTTAGGATTAGGGTACGCGTTAGTGTTAGGGTAGGGGTTAGGGTAAGGGTACGCGATAGGGTGAGGTTAGTTATTAAACCTATCCCACTCTCTAGATACCCCTTAGCACGTAAAGGAATATTATTTGGTGGTCCAGCCATGGAGAAGAGTTTAGACACTAGGAGAAGATAAGGAACACACCCATTATCACGAAATCACATTAGGATTCTCTTTTTAACCAGTTCCTTAAAACACTAGTGCTTAGGAAATCTATTGGAGGCAGAAGCAGTCAAGGGTAGATTAGTGTTAGTGTTAGGGTTAGGGTGAGGGTGAGGGTACGGCTTAGGGTACGGGTTCGGGGAGGGGTTCGGGTAGGGCGTAGGGTATGGGTTAGGGTTAGGGTTAGGACTAGTGTTAGGGTTAGGGCTCGGTTTAGGGTACGGGTTAGGATTAGGGTACGCGTTAGGGTTAGGGTAGGGGTTAGGGTTAGGGTATGCGTTAGGGTGAGGGTAGTTATTAAACCTATCCCACTCTCTAGATACCCCTTAGCACGTAAAGGAATATTATTTGGGGGTCCAGCCATGGAGAAGAGTTTAGATACTAGGAGAAGATAAGGAACACACCCATTATCAAGAAATCACAATATGATTCTCTTTTTAAACTGTTCCTTAAAACACTAGTGCTTAGGAAATCTATTGCAGGCAGAAGCAGTCAAGGGTAGCTTAGGGTTAGGGTTAGGGTTAGGGTGAGGGTTAGGGTACGGCTTAGGGTACGGGTTCGGGGAGGGGTTCGGGTAGGGCGTAGGGTATGGGTTAGGGTTAGGGTTAGGGTTAGTGTTAGGATTAGGGCTCGGTTTAGGGTACGGGTTAGGATTAGGGTACGCGTTAGGGTTAGGGTAGGGGTTAGGGTTAGGGTACGCTTCAGAGTGAGGGTAGTTATTAAACCTATCCCACTCTCTAGATACCCCTTAGCACGTAAAGGAATATTATTTGGGGGTCCAACCATGGAGAAGAGTTTAGACACTAGGAGAAGATAAGGAACACAGCCATTATCAAGAAATCACATTAGGATTCTCTTTTTAAACTGTTCCTTAAAACACTAGTGCTTAGGAAATCTATTGGAGTCAGAAGCAGTCAAGGGTAGCTTAGGGTTAGGGTTAGCGTTAGGGTGAGGGTTAGGGTACGGCTTAGGGTACGGGTTCGGGGAGGGGTTCGGGTAGGGCGTAGGGTATGGGTTAGGGTTAGGGTTAGGGCTAGTGTTAGGTTTAGGGCTCGGTTTAGGGTACGGGTTAGGATTAGGGTACGCGTTAGGGTTAGGGTAGGGGTTAGGGTTAGGGTATGCGTTAGGGTGAGGGTAGTTATTAAACCTATCCCACTCTCTAGATACCCCTTAGCACGTAAAGGAATATTATTTTGGTGTCCAGGCATGGAGAAGAGTTTAGACACTAGGAGAAGATAAGGAACACACCCATTATCACGAAATCACATTAGGATTCTCTTTTTAACCTGTTCCTTAAAACACTAGTGCTTAGGAAATCTATTGGAGGCAGAAGCAGTCAAGGGTAGATTAGTGTTAGGGTTAGGGTTAGGGTGAGTGTTAGGGTACGGCTTAGGGTACGGGTTCGGGGAGGGGTTCGGGTAGGGCGTAGGGTATGGGTAAGGGTTAGGGTTAGGACTAGTGTTAGGGTTAGGGCTCGGTTTAGGGTACGGGTTAGGATTAGGGTACGCGTTAGGGTTAGGGTAGGGGTTAGGGTTAGGGTATGCGTTAGGGTGAGGGTAGTTATTAAACCTATCCCACTCTCTAGATACCCCTTAGCACGTAAAGGAATATTTTTTGGGCTCCAGCCATGGAGAAGAGTTTAGACACTAGGAGAAGATAAGGAACACACCCATTATCACGAAATCACATTAGGATTCTCTTTTTAACCTGTTCCTTAAAACACTAGTGCTTAGGAAATCTATTGGAGGCAGAAGCAATCAAGGGTAGCTTAGGGTTAGGGATAGGGTTAGGGTGAGGGTTAGGGTACGGCTTAGGGTACGGGTTCGGGGAGGGGTTCGGGTAGGGCGTAGGGTATGGTTTAGGGTTAGGGTTAGGGTTAGTGTTAGGGTTAGGGCTCGGTTGAGGGTACGGGTTAGGATTAGGGTACGCGTTAGGGTTAGGGTAGGGGTTAGGGTTAGGGTACGCTTTAGGGTGAGGGTAGTTATTAAACCTATCCCACTCTCTAGATACCCCTTAGCACGTAAAGGAATATTATTTGGGGGTCCAGCCATGGAGAAGAGTTTAGATACTAGGAGAAGATAAGGAACACACCCATTATCAAGAAATCACAATATGATTCTCTTTTTAAACTGTTCCTTAAAACACTAGTGCTTAGGAAATCTATTGCAGGCAGAAGCAGTCAAGGGTAGCTAAGGGTTAGGGTTAGGGTTAGGGTGAGGGTTAGGGTACGGCTTAGGGTACGGGTTCGGGGAGGGGTTCGGGTAGGGCGTAGGGTATGGGTTAGGGTTGGGGTTAGGGTTAGTGTTAGGGTTAGGGCTCGGTTTAGGGTACGGGTTAGGATTAGGGTACGCGTTAGGGTTAGGGTAGGGTTTAGGGTTAGGGTACGCTTCAGGGTGAGGGTAGTTATTAAACCTATCCCACTCTCTAGATACCCCTTAGCACGTAAAGGAATATTATTTGGGGGTCCAACCATGGAGAAGAGTTTAGACACTAGGAGAAGATAAGGAACACACCCATTATCAAGAAATCACATTAGGATTCTCTTTTTAACCTGTTCCTTAAAACACTAGTGCTTAGGAAATCTATTGGAGGCAGAAGCAGTCAAGGGTAGATTAGTGTTAGGGTTAGGGTTAGGGTGAGTGTTAGGGTACGGCTTAGGGTACGGGTTCGGGGAGGGGTTCGGGTAGGGCGTAGGGTATGGGTTAGGGTTAGGGTTAGGACTAGTGTTAGGGTTAGGGCTCGGTTTAGGGTACGGGTTAGGATTAGGGTACGCGTTAGGGTTAGGGTAGGGGTTAGGGTTAGGGTATGCGTTAGGGTGAGGGTAGTTATTAAACCTATCCCACTCTCTAGATAACCCTTAGCACGTAAAGGAATATTTTTTGGGCTCCAGCCATGGAGAAGAGTTTAGACACTAGGAGAAGATAAGGAACACACCCATTATCACGAAATCACATTAGGATTCTCTTTTTAACCTGTTCCTTAAAACACTAGTGCTTAGGAAATCTATTGGAGGCAGAAGCAATCAAGGGTAGCTTAGGGTTAGGGATAGGGTTAGGGTGAGGGTTAGGGTACGGCTTAGGGTACGGGTTCGGGGAGGGGTTCGGGTAGGGCGTAGGGTATGGGTTAGGGTTAGGGTTAGGACTAGTGTTAGGGTTAGGGCTCGGTTGAGGGTACGGGTTAGGATTAGGGTACGCGTTAGGGTTAGGGTAGGGGTTAGGGTTAGGGTACGCTTTAGGGTGAGGGTAGTTATTAAACCTATCCCACTCTCTAGATACCCCTTAGCACGTAAAGGAATATTATTTGGGGGTCCAGCCATGGAGAAGAGTTTAGATACTAGGAGAAGATAAGGAACACACCCATTATCAAGAAATCACAATATGATTCTCTTTTTAAACTGTTCCTTAAAACACTAGTGCTTAGGAAATCTATTGCAGGCAGAAGCAGTCAAGGGTAGCTTAGGGTTAGGGTTAGGGTTAGGGTGAGGGTTAGGGTACGGCTTAGGGTACGGGTTCGGGGAGGGGTTCGGGTAGGGCGTAGGGTATGGGTTAGGGTTAGGGTTAGGGTTAGTGTTAGGATTAGGGCTCGGTTTAGGGTACGGGTTAGGATTAGGGTACGCGTTAGGGTTAGGGTAGGGGTTAGGGTTAGGGTACGCTTTAGGGTGAGGGTAGTTATTAAACCTATCCCACTCTCTAGATACCCCTTAGCACGTAAAGGAATATTATTTGGGGGTCCAGCCATGGAGAAGAGTTTAGATACTAGGAGAAGATAAGGAACACACCCATTATCAAGAAATCACAATATGATTCTCTTTTTAAACTGTTCCTTAAAACACTAGTGCTTAGGAAATCTATTGCAGGCAGAAGCAGTCAAGGGTAGCTTAGGGTTAGGGTTAGGGTTAGGGTGAGGGTTAGGGTACGGCTTAGGGTACGGGTTCGGGGAGGGGTTCGGGTAGGGCGTAGGGTATGGGTTAGGGTTAGGGTTAGGGTTAGTGTTAGGATTAGGGCTCGGTTTAGGGTACGGGTTAGGATTAGGGTACGCGTTAGGGTTAGGGTAGGGGTTAGGGTTAGGGTACGCTTCAGGGTGAGGGTAGTTATTAAACCTATCCCACTCTCTAGATACCCCTTAGCACGTAAAGGAATATTATTTGGGGGTCCAACCATGGAGAAGAGTTTAGACACTAGGAGAAGATAAGGAACACACCCATTATCAAGAAATCACATTAGGATTCTCTTTTTAAACTGTTCCTTAAAACACTAGTGCTTAGGAAATCTATTGGAGTCAGAAGCAGTCAAGGGTAGCTTAGGGTTAGGGTTAGCGTTAGGGTGAGGGTTAGGGTACGGCTTAGGGTACGGGTTCGGGGAGGGGTTCGGGTAGGGCGTAGGGTATGGGTTAGGGTTAGGGTTAGGGCTAGTGTTAGGTTTAGGGCTCGGTTTAGGGTACGGGTTAGGATTAGGGTACGCGTTAGGGTTAGGGTAGGGGTTAGGGTTAGGGTATGCGTTAGGGTGAGGGTAGTTATTAAACCTATCCCACTCTCTAGATACCCCTTAGCACGTAAAGGAACATTATTTTGGTGTCCAGGCATGGAGAAGAGTTTAGACACTAGGAGAAGATAAGGAACACACCCATTATCACGAAATCACATTAGGATTCTCTTTTTAACCTGTTCCTTAAAACACTAGTGCTTAGGAAATCTATTGGAGGCAGAAGCAGTCAAGGGTAGATTAGTGTTAGGGTTAGGGTTAGGGTGAGTGTTAGGGTACGGCTTAGGGTACGGGTTCGGGGAGGGGTTCGGGTAGGGCGTAGGGTGTGGGTTAGGGTTAGGGTTAGGACTAGTGTTAGGGTTAGGGCTCGGTTTAGGGTACGGGTTAGGATTAGGGTACGCGTTAGGGTTAGGGTTAGGGTTAGGGTTAGGGTTAGGGTTAGGGTTAGGGTTAGGGTTAGTGTTAGGGTTAGGGCTCGGTTTAGGGTACGGGTTAGGATTAGGGTACGCGTTCGTGTTAGGGTAGGGGTTTGGGTAAGGGTACGCGATAGGGTGAGGTTAGTTATTAAACCTATCCCACTCTCTAGATACCCCTTAGCACGTAAAGGAATATTATTTGGGGGTCCAGCCATGGAGAAGAGTTTAGACACTAGGAGAAGATAAGGAACACACCCATTATCAAGAAATCACATTAGGATTCTCTTTTTAACCTGTTCCTTAAAACACTAGTGCTTAGGAAATCTCTTGGAGGCAGAAGCAGTCAAGGGTAGCTTAGTGTTAGGGTTAGGGTTAGGGTGAGGGTTAGGGTACGGCTTAGGGTACGGGTTCGGGGAGGGGTTCGGGTAGGGCGTAGGGTATGGGTTAGGGTTAGGGTTAGGACTAGTGTTAGGGTTAGGGCTCGGTTTAGGGTACGGGTTAGGAATAGAGTACGCGTTAGGGTTAGGTATGGTTTAGGGTTAGGGTTAGGGTTAGTGTTAGGGTTTGGGCTCGGTTTAGGGTACGGGTTAGGATTAGGGTACGCGTTAGTGTTAGGGTAGGGGTTAGGGTAAGGGTACGCGATAGGGTGAGGTTAGTTATTAAACCTATCCCACTCTCCAGATACCCCTTAGCACGTAAAGGAATATTATTTGGTGGTCCAGCCATGGAGAAGAGTTTAGACACTAGGAGAAGATAAGGAACACACCCATTATCACGAAATCACATTAGGATTCTCTTTTTAACCTGTTCCTTAAAACACTAGTGCTTAGGAAATCTATTGGAGGCAGAAGCAGTCAAGGGTAGATTAGTGTTAGTGTTAGGGTTAGGGTGAGGGTTAGGGTACGGCTTAGGGTACGGGTTCGGGGAGGGGTTCGGGTAGGGCGTAGGGTATGGGTTAGGGTTAGGGTTAGGACTAGTGTTAGGGTTAGGGCTCGGTTTAGGGTACGGGTTAGGATTAGGGTACGCGTTAGGGTTAGGGTAGGGGTTAGGGTTAGGGTACGCTTTAGGGTGAGGGTAGTTATTAAACCTATCCCACTCTCTAGATACCCCTTAGCACGTAAAGGAATATTTTTTGGGCTCCAGCCATGGAGAAGAGTTTAGACACTAGGAGAAGATAAGGAACACACCCATTATCACGAAATCACATTAGGATTCTCTTTTTAACCTGTTCCTTAAAACACCAGTGCTTAGGAAATCTATTGGAGGCAGAAGCAATCAAGGGTAGCTTAGGGTTAGGGATAGGGTTAGGGTGAGGGTTAGGGTACGGCTTAGGGTACGGGTTCGGGGAGGGGTTCGGGTAGGGCGTAGGGTATGGTTTAGGGTTAGGGTTAGGGTTAGTGTTAGGGTTAGGGCTCGGTTGAGGGTACGGGTTAGGATTAGGGTACGCGTTAGGGTTAGGGTAGGGGTTAGGGTTAGGGTACGCTTTAGGGTGAGGGTAGTTATTAAACCTATCCCACTCTCTAGATACCCCTTAGCACGTAAAGGAATATTATTTGGGGGTCCAGCCATGGAGAAGAGTTTAGATACTAGGAGAAGATAAGGAACACACCCATTATCAAGAAATCACAATATGATTCTCTTTTTAAACTGTTCCTTAAAACACTAGTGCTTAGGAAATCTATTGCAGGCAGAAGCAGTCAAGGGTAGCTTAGGGTTAGGGTTAGGGTTAGGGTGAGGGTTAGGGTACAGCTTAGGGTACGGGTTCGGGGAGGGGTTCGGGTAGGGCGTAGGGTATGGGTTAGGGTTAGGGTTAGGGTTAGTGTTAGGATTAGGGCTCGGTTTAGGGTACGGGTTAGGATTAGGGTACGCGTTAGGGTTAGGGTAGGGGTTAGGGTTAGGGTACGCTTCAGGGTGAGGGTAGTTATTAAACCTATCCCACTCTCTAGATACCCCTTAGCACGTAAAGGAACATTATTTTGGTGTCCAGGCATGGAGAAGAGTTTAGACACTAGGAGAAGATAAGGAACACACCCATTATCACGAAATCACATTAGGATTCTCTTTTTAACCTGTTCCTTAAAACACTAGTGCTTAGGAAATCTATTGGAGGCAGAAGCAGTCAAGGGTAGATTAGTGTTAGGGTTAGGGTTAGGGTGAGTGTTAGGGTACGGCTTAGGGTACGGGTTCGGGGAGGGGTTCGGGTAGGGCGTAGGGTGTGGGTTAGGGTTAGGGTTAGGACTAGTGTTAGGGTTAGGGCTCGGTTTAGGGTACGGGTTAGGATTAGGGTACGCGTTAGGGTTAGGGTTAGGGTTAGGGTTAGGGTTAGGGTTAGGGTTAGGGTTAGGGTTAGTGTTAGGGTTAGGGCTCGGTTTAGGGTACGGGTTAGGATTAGGGTACGCGTTCGTGTTAGGGTAGGGGTTTGGGTAAGGGTACGCGATAGGGTGAGGTTAGTTATTAAACCTATCCCACTCTCTAGATACCCCTTAGCACGTAAAGGAATATTATTTGGGGGTCCAGCCATGGAGAAGAGTTTAGACACTAGGAGAAGATAAGGAACACACCCATTATCAAGAAATCACATTAGGATTCTCTTTTTAACCTGTTCCTTAAAACACTAGTGCTTAGGAAATCTCTTGGAGGCAGAAGCAGTCAAGGGTAGCTTAGTGTTAGGGTTAGGGTTAGGGTGAGGGTTAGGGTACGGCTTAGGGTACGGGTTCGGGGAGGGGTTCGGGTAGGGCGTAGGGTATGGGTTAGGGTTAGGGTTAGGACTAGTGTTAGGGTTAGGGCTCGGTTTAGGGTACGGGTTAGGAATAGAGTACGCGTTAGGGTTAGGTATGGTTTAGGGTTAGGGTTAGGGTTAGTGTTAGGGTTTGGGCTCGGTTTAGGGTACGGGTTAGGATTAGGGTACGCGTTAGTGTTAGGGTAGGGGTTAGGGTAAGGGTACGCGATAGGGTGAGGTTAGTTATTAAACCTATCCCACTCTCCAGATACCCCTTAGCACGTAAAGGAATATTATTTGGTGGTCCAGCCATGGAGAAGAGTTTAGACACTAGGAGAAGATAAGGAACACACCCATTATCACGAAATCACATTAGGATTCTCTTTTTAACCTGTTCCTTAAAACACTAGTGCTTAGGAAATCTATTGGAGGCAGAAGCAGTCAAGGGTAGATTAGTGTTAGTGTTAGGGTTAGGGTGAGGGTTAGGGTACGGCTTAGGGTACGGGTTCGGGGAGGGGTTCGGGTAGGGCGTAGGGTATGGGTTAGGGTTAGGGTTAGGACTAGTGTTAGGGTTAGGGCTCGGTTTAGGGTACGGGTTAGGATTAGGGTACGCGTTAGGGTTAGGGTAGGGGTTAGGGTTAGGGTATGCGTTAGGGTGAGGGTAGTTATTAAACCTATCCCACTCTCTAGATACCCCTTAGCACGTAAAGGAATATTTTTTGGGCTCCAGCCATGGAGAAGAGTTTAGACACTAGGAGAAGATAAGGAACACACCCATTATCACGAAATCACATTAGGATTCTCTTTTTAACCTGTTCCTTAAAACACCAGTGCTTAGGAAATCTATTGGAGGCAGAAGCAATCAAGGGTAGCTTAGGGTTAGGGATAGGGTTAGGGTGAGGGTTAGGGTACGGCTTAGGGTACGGGTTCGGGGAGGGGTTCGGGTAGGGCGTAGGGTATGGTTTAGGGTTAGGGTTAGGGTTAGTGTTAGGGTTAGGGCTCGGTTGAGGGTACGGGTTAGGATTAGGGTACGCGTTAGGGTTAGGGTAGGGGTTAGGGTTAGGGTACGCTTTAGGGTGAGGGTAGTTATTAAACCTATCCCACTCTCTAGATACCCCTTAGCACGTAAAGGAATATTATTTGGGGGTCCAGCCATGGAGAAGAGTTTAGATACTAGGAGAAGATAAGGAACACACCCATTATCAAGAAATCACAATATGATTCTCTTTTTAAACTGTTCCTTAAAACACTAGTGCTTAGGAAATCTATTGCAGGCAGAAGCAGTCAAGGGTAGCTTAGGGTTAGGGTTAGGGTTAGGGTGAGGGTTAGGGTACGGCTTAGGGTACGGGTTCGGGGAGGGGTTCGGGTAGGGCGTAGGGTATGGGTTAGGGTTAGGGTTAGGGTTAGTGTTAGGATTAGGGCTCGGTTTAGGGTACGGGTTAGGATTAGGGTACGCGTTAGGGTTAGGGTAGGGGTTAGGGTTAGGGTACGCTTCAGGGTGAGGGTAGTTATTAAACCTATCCCACTCTCTAGATACCCCTTAGCACGTAAAGGAATATTATTTGGGGGTCCAGCCATGGAGAAGAATTTAGACACTAGGAGAAGATAAGGAACACACCCATTATCACGAAATCACATTAGGATTCTCTTTTTAACCTGTTCCTTAAAACACTAGTGCTTAAGAAATCTATTGGAGGCAGAAGCAGTCAAGGGTAGATTAGTGTTAGGGTTAGGGTTAGGGTGAGTGTTAGGGTACGGCTTAGGGTACGGGTTCGGGGAGGGGTTCGGGTAGGGCGTAGGGTATGGGTTAGGGTTAGGGTTAGGACTAGTGTTAGGGTTAGGGCTCGGTTTAGGGTACGGGTTAGGATTAGGGTACGCGTTAGGGTTAGGGTTAGGGTTAGGGTTAGGGTTAGGGTTAGGGTTAGTGTTAGGGTTAGGGCTCGGTTTAGGGTACGGGTTAGGATTAGGGTACGCGTTCGTGTTAGGGTAGGGGTTTGGGTAAGGGTACGCGATAGGGTGAGGTTAGTTATTAAACCTATCCCACTCTCTAGATACCCCTTAGCACGTAAAGGAATATTATTTGGGGGTCCAGCCATGGAGAAGAGTTTAGACACTAGGAGAAGATAAGGAACACACCCATTATCAAGAAATCACATTAGGATTCTCTTTTTAACCTGTTCCTTAAAACACTAGTGCTTAGGAAATCTCTTGGAGGCAGAAGCAGTCAAGGGTAGCTTAGTGTTAGTGTTAGGGTTAGGGTGAGGGTTAGGGTACGGCTTAGGGTACGGGTTCGGGGAGTGGTTCGGGTAGGGCGTAGGGTATGGGTTAGGGTTAGGGTTAGGACTAGTGTTAGGGTTAGGGCTCGGTTTAGGGTACGGGTTAGGAATAGAGTACGCGTTAGGGTTAGGTATGGGTTAGGGTTAGGGTTAGGGTTAGTGTTAGGGTTTGGGCTCGGTTTAGGGTACGGGTTAGGATTAGGGTACGCGTTAGTGTTAGGGTAGGGATTAGGGTAAGGGTACGCGATAGGGTGAGGTTAGTTATTAAACCTATCCCACTCTCTAGATACCCCTTAGCACGTAAAGGAATATTATTTGGTGGTCCAGCCATGGAGAAGAGTTTAGACACTAGGAGAAGATAAGGAACACACCCATTATCACGAAATCACATTAGGATTCTCTTTTTAACCAGTTCCTTAAAACACTAGTGCTTAGGAAATCTATTGGAGGCAGAAGCAGTCAAGGGTAGATTAGTGTTAGTGTTAGGGTTAGGGTGAGGGTTAGGGTACGGCTTAGGGTACGGGTTCGGGGAGGGGTTCGGGTAGGGCGTAGGGTATGGGTTAGGGTTAGGGTTAGGACTAGTGTTAGGGTTAGGGCTCGGTTTAGGTTACGGGTTAGGATTAGGTTACGCGTTAGGGTTAGGGTAGGGGTTAGGGTTAGGGTATGCGTTAGGGTGAGGGTAGTTATTAAACCTATCCCACTCTCTAGATACCCCTTAGCACGTAAAGGAATATTATTTGGGGGTCCAGCCATGGAGAAGAGTTTAGATACTAGGAGAAGATAAGGAACACACCCATTATCAAGAAATCACAATATGATTCTCTTTTTAAACTGTTCCTTAAAACACTAGTGCTTAGGAAATCTATTGCAGGCAGAAGCAGTCAAGGGTAGCTTAGGGTTAGGGTTAGGGTTAGGGTGAGGGTTAGGGTATGGCTTAGGGTACGGGTTCGGGGTGGGGTTCGGGTAGGGCGTAGGGTATGGGTTAGGGTTAGGGTTAGGGTTTGTGTTAGGATTAGGGCTCGGTTTAGGGTACGGGTTAGGATTAGGGTACGCGTTAGGGTTAGGGTAGGGGTTAGGGTTAGGGTACGCTTCAGAGTGAGGGTAGTTATTAGACCTATCCCACTCTCTAGATACCCCTTAGCACGTAAAGGAATATTATTTGGGGGTCCAACCATGGAGAAGAGTTTAGACACTAGGAGAAGATAAGGAACACAGCCATTATCAAGAAATCACATTAGGATTCTCTTTTTAAACTGTTCCTTAAAACACTAGTGCTTAGGAAATCTATTGGAGTCAGAAGCAGTCAAGGGTACCTTAGGGTTAGGGTTAGCGTTAGGGTGAGGGTTAGGGTACGGCTTAGGGTACGGGTTCGGGGAGGGGTTCGGGTAGGGCGTAGGGTATGGGTTAGGGTTAGGGTTAGGGCTAGTGTTAGGTTTAGGGCTCGGTTTAGGGTACGGGTTAGGATTAGGGTACGCGTTAGGGTTAGGGTAGGGGTTAGGGTTAGGGTATGCGTTAGGGTGAGGGTAGTTATTAAACCTATCCCACTCTCTAGATACCCCTTAGCACGTAAAGGAACATTATTTTGGTGTCCAGGCATGGAGAAGAGTTTAGACACTAGGAGAAGATAAGGAACACACCCATTATCACGAAATCACATTAGGATTCTCTTTTTAACCTGTTCCTTAAAACACTAGTGCTTAGGAAATCTATTGGAGGCAGAAGCAGTCAAGGGTAGATTAGTGTTAGGGTTAGGGTTAGGGTGAGTGTTAGGGTACGGCTTAGGGTACGGGTTCGGGGAGGGGTTCGGGTAGGGCGTAGGGTGTGGGTTAGGGTTAGGGTTAGGACTAGTGTTAGGGTTAGGGCTCGGTTTAGGGTACGGGTTAGGATTAGGGTACGCGTTAGGGTTAGGGTTAGGGTTAGGGTTAGGGTTAGGGTTAGGGTTAGGGTTAGGGTTAGTGTTAGGGTTAGGGCTCGGTTTAGGGTACGGGTTAGGATTAGGGTACGCGTTCGTGTTAGGGTAGGGGTTTGGGTAAGGGTACGCGATAGGGTGAGGTTAGTTATTAAACCTATCCCACTCTCTAGATACCCCTTAGCACGTAAAGGAATATTATTTGGGGGTCCAGCCATGGAGAAGAGTTTAGACACTAGGAGAAGATAAGGAACACACCCATTATCAAGAAATCACATTAGGATTCTCTTTTTAACCTGTTCCTTAAAACACTAGTGCTTAGGAAATCTCTTGGAGGCAGAAGCAGTCAAGGGTAGCTTAGTGTTAGGGTTAGGGTTAGGGTGAGGGTTAGGGTACGGCTTAGGGTACGGGTTCGGGGAGGGGTTCGGGTAGGGCGTAGGGTATGGGTTAGGGTTAGGGTTAGGACTAGTGTTAGGGTTAGGGCTCGGTTTAGGGTACGGGTTAGGAATAGAGTACGCGTTAGGGTTAGGTATGGTTTAGGGTTAGGGTTAGGGTTAGTGTTAGGGTTTGGGCTCGGTTTAGGGTACGGGTTAGGATTAGGGTACGCGTTAGTGTTAGGGTAGGGGTTAGGGTAAGGGTACGCGATAGGGTGAGGTTAGTTATTAAACCTATCCCACTCTCCAGATACCCCTTAGCACGTAAAGGAATATTATTTGGTGGTCCAGCCATGGAGAAGAGTTTAGACACTAGGAGAAGATAAGGAACACACCCATTATCACGAAATCACATTAGGATTCTCTTTTTAACCTGTTCCTTAAAACACTAGTGCTTAGGAAATCTATTGGAGGCAGAAGCAGTCAAGGGTAGATTAGTGTTAGTGTTAGGGTTAGGGTGAGGGTTAGGGTACGGCTTAGGGTACGGGTTCGGGGAGGGGTTCGGGTAGGGCGTAGGGTATGGGTTAGGGTTAGGGTTAGGACTAGTGTTAGGGTTAGGGCTCGGTTTAGGGTACGGGTTAGGATTAGGGTACGCGTTAGGGTTAGGGTAGGGGTTAGGGTTAGGGTATGCGTTAGGGTGAGGGTAGTTATTAAACCTATCCCACTCTCTAGATACCCCTTAGCACGTAAAGGAATATTTTTTGGGCTCCAGCCATGGAGAAGAGTTTAGACACTAGGAGAAGATAAGGAACACACCCATTATCACGAAATCACATTAGGATTCTCTTTTTAACCTGTTCCTTAAAACACCAGTGCTTAGGAAATCTATTGGAGGCAGAAGCAATCAAGGGTAGCTTAGGGTTAGGGATAGGGTTAGGGTGAGGGTTAGGGTACGGCTTAGGGTACGGGTTCGGGGAGGGGTTCGGGTAGGGCGTAGGGTATGGTTTAGGGTTAGGGTTAGGGTTAGTGTTAGGGTTAGGGCTCGGTTGAGGGTACGGGTTAGGATTAGGGTACGCGTTAGGGTTAGGGTAGGGGTTAGGGTTAGGGTACGCTTTAGGGTGAGGGTAGTTATTAAACCTATCCCACTCTCTAGATACCCCTTAGCACGTAAAGGAATATTATTTGGGGGTCCAGCCATGGAGAAGAGTTTAGATACTAGGAGAAGATAAGGAACACACCCATTATCAAGAAATCACAATATGATTCTCTTTTTAAACTGTTCCTTAAAACACTAGTGCTTAGGAAATCTATTGCAGGCAGAAGCAGTCAAGGGTAGCTTAGGGTTAGGGTTAGGGTTAGGGTGAGGGTTAGGGTACGGCTTAGGGTACGGGTTCGGGGAGGGGTTCGGGTAGGGCGTAGGGTATGGGTTAGGGTTAGGGTTAGGGTTAGTGTTAGGATTAGGGCTCGGTTTAGGGTACGGGTTAGGATTAGGGTACGCGTTAGGGTTAGGGTAGGGGTTAGGGTTAGGGTACGCTTCAGGGTGAGGGTAGTTATTAAACCTATCCCACTCTCTAGATACCCCTTAGCACGTAAAGGAATATTATTTGGGGGTCCAGCCATCGAGAAGAATTTAGACACTAGGAGAAGATAAGGAACACACCCATTATCACGAAATCACATTAGGATTCTCTTTTTAACCTGTTCCTTAAAACACTAGTGCTTAGGAAATCTATTGGAGGCAGAAGCAGTCAAGGGTAGATTAGTGTTAGGGTTAGGGTTAGGGTGAGTGTTAGGGTACGGCTTAGGGTACGGGTTCGGGGAGGGGTTCGGGTAGGGCGTAGGGTATGGGTTAGGGTTAGGGTTAGGACTAGTGTTAGGGTTAGGGCTCGGTTTAGGGTACGGGTTAGGATTAGGGTACGCGTTAGGGTTAGGGTTAGGGTTAGGGTTAGGGTTAGGGTTAGGGTTAGTGTTAGGGTTAGGGCTCGGTTTAGGGTACGGGTTAGGATTAGGGTACGCGTTCGTGTTAGGGTAGGGGTTTGGGTAAGGGTACGCGATAGGGTGAGGTTAGTTATTAAACCTATCCCACTCTCTAGATACCCCTTAGCACGTAAAGGAATATTATTTGGGGGTCCAGCCATGGAGAAGAGTTTAGACACTAGGAGAAGATAAGGAACACACCCATTATCAAGAAATCACATTAGGATTCTCTTTTTAACCTGTTCCTTAAAACACTAGTGCTTAGGAAATCTCTTGGAGGCAGAAGCAGTCAAGGGTAGCTTAGTGTTAGTGTTAGGGTTAGGGTGAGGGTTAGGGTACGGCTTAGGGTACGGGTTCGGGGAGTGGTTCGGGTAGGGCGTAGGGTATGGGTTAGGGTTAGGGTTAGGACTAGTGTTAGGGTTAGGGCTCGGTTTAGGGTACGGGTTAGGAATAGAGTACGCGTTAGGGTTAGGTATGGGTTAGGGTTAGGGTTAGGGTTAGTGTTAGGGTTTGGGCTCGGTTTAGGGTACGGGTTAGGATTAGGGTACGCGTTAGTGTTAGGGTAGGGGTTAGGGTAAGGGTACGCGATAGGGTGAGGTTAGTTATTAAACCTATCCCACTCTCTAGATACCCCTTAGCACGTAAAGGAATATTATTTGGTGGTCCAGCCATGGAGAAGAGTTTAGACACTAGGAGAAGATAAGGAACACACCCATTATCACGAAATCACATTAGGATTCTCTTTTTAACCAGTTCCTTAAAACACTAGTGCTTAGGAAATCTATTGGAGGCAGAAGCAGTCAAGGGTAGATTAGTGTTAGTGTTAGGGTTAGGGTGAGGGTTAGGGTACGGCTTAGGGTACGGGTTCGGGGAGGGGTTCGGGTAGGGCGTAGGGTATGGGTTAGGGTTAGGGTTAGGACTAGTGTTAGGGTTAGGGCTCGTTTTAGGTTACGGGTTAGGATTAGGTTACGCGTTAGGGTTAGGGTAGGGGTTAGGGTTAGGGTATGCGTTAGGGTGAGGGTAGTTATTAAACCTATCCCACTCTCTAGATACCCCTTAGCACGTAAAGGAATATTATTTGGGGGTCCAGCCATGGAGAAGAGTTTAGATACTAGGAGAAGATAAGGAACACACCCATTATCAAGAAATCACAATATGATTCTCTTTTTAAACTGTTCCTTAAAACACTAGTGCTTAGGAAATCTATTGCAGGCAGAAGCAGTCAAGGGTAGCTTAGGGTTAGGGTTAGGGTTAGGGTGAGGGTTAGGGTATGGCTTAGGGTACGGGTTCGGGGTGGGGTTCGGGTAGGGCGTAGGGTATGGGTTAGGGTTAGGGTTAGGGTTAGTGTTAGGATTAGGGCTCGGTTTAGGGTACGGGTTAGGATTAGGGTACGCGTTAGGGTTAGGGTAGGGGTTAGGGTTAGGGTACGCTTCAGAGTGAGGGTAGTTATTAGACCTATCCCACTCTCTAGATACCCCTTAGCACGTAAAGGAATATTATTTGGGGGTCCAACCATGGAGAAGAGTTTAGACACTAGGAGAAGATAAGGAACACAGCCATTATCAAGAAATCACATTAGGATTCTCTTTTTAAACTGTTCCTTAAAACACTAGTGCTTAGGAAATCTATTGGAGTCAGAAGCAGTCAAGGGTACCTTAGGGTTAGGGTTAGCGTTAGGGTGAGGGTTAGGGTACGGCTTAGGGTACGGGTTCGGGGAGGGGTTCGGGTAGGGCGTAGGGTATGGGTTAGGGTTAGGGTTAGGGCTAGTGTTAGGTTTAGGGCTCGGTTTAGGGTACGGGTTAGGATTAGGGTACGCGTTAGGGTTAGGGTAGGGGTTAGGGTTAGGGTATGCGTTAGGGTGAGGGTAGTTATTAAACCTATCCCACTCTCTAGATACCCCTTAGCACGTAAAGGAATATTATTTTGGTGTCCAGGCATGGAGAAGAGTTTAGACACTAGGAGAAGATAAGGAACACACCCATTATCACGAAATCACATTAGGATTCTCTTTTTAACCTGTTCCTTAAAACACTAGTGCTTAGGAAATCTATTGGAGGCAGAAGCAGTCAAGGGTAGATTAGTGTTAGGGTTAGGGTTAGGGTGAGTGTTAGGGTACGGCTTAGGGTACGGGTTCGGGGAGGGGTTCGGGTAGGGCGTAGGGTATGGGTTAGGGTTAGGGTTAGGACTAGTGTTAGGGTTAGGGCTCGGTTTAGGGTACGGGTTAGGATTAGGGTACGCGTTAGGGTTAGGGTAGGGGTTAGGGTTAGGGTATGCGTTAGGGTGTGGGTAGTTATTAAACCTATCCCACTCTCTAGATACCCCTTAGCACGTAAAGGAATATTTTTTGGGCTCCAGCCATGGAGAAGAGTTTAGACACTAGGAGAAGATAAGGAACACACCCATTATCACGAAATCACATTAGGATTCTCTTTTTAACCTGTTCCTTAAAACACTAGTGCTTAGGAAATCTATTCGAGGCAGAAGCAATCAAGGGTAGCTTAGGGTTAGGGATAGGGTTAGGGTGAGGGTTAGGGTACGGCTTAGGGTACGGGTTCGGGGAGGGGTTCGGGTAGGGCGTAGGGTATGGTTTAGGGTTAGGGTTAGGGTTAGTGTTAGGGTTAGGGCTCGGTTGAGGGTACGGGTTAGGATTAGGGTACGCGTTAGGGTTAGGGTAGGGGTTAGGGTTAGGGTACGCTTTAGGGTGAGGGTAGTTATTAAACCTATCCCACTCTCTAGATACCCCTTAGCACGTAAAGGAATATTATTTGGGGGTCCAGCCATGGAGAAGAGTTTAGATACTAGGAGAAGATAAGGAACACACCCATTATCAAGAAATCACAATATGATTCTCTTTTTAAACTGTTCCTTAAAACACTAGTGCTTAGGAAATCTATTGCAGGCAGAAGCAGTCAAGGGTAGCTTAGGGTTAGGGTTAGGGTTAGGGTGAGGGTTAGGGTACGGCTTAGGGTACGGGTTTGGGGAGGGGTTCGGGTAGGGCGTAGGGTATGGGTTAGGGTTGGGGTTAGGGTTAGTGTTAGTGTTAGGGCTCGGTTTAGGGTACGGGTTAGGATTAGGGTACGCGTTAGGGTTAGGGTAGGGTTTAGGGTTAGGGTATGCGTTAGGGTGAGGGTAGTTATTAAACCTATCCCACTCTCTAGATACCCCTTAGCACGTAAAGGAATATTTTTTGGGCTCCAGCCATGGAGAAGAGTTTAGACACTAGGAGAAGATAAGGAACACACCCATTATCACGAAATCACATTAGGATTCTCTTTTTAACCTGTTCCTTAAAACACTAGTGCTTAGGAAATCTATTGGAGGCAGAAGCAATCAAGGGTAGCTTAGGGTTAGGGATAGGGTTAGGGTGAGGGTTAGGGTACGGCTTAGGTTACGGGTTCGGGGAGGGGTTCGGGTAGGGCGTAGGGTATGGTTTAGGGTTAGGGTTAGGGTTAGTGTTAGGGTTAGGGCTCGGTTGAGGGTACGGGTTAGGATTAGGGTACGCGTTAGGGTTAGGGTAGGGGTTAGGGTTAGGGTACGCTTTAGGGTGAGGGTAGTTATTAAACCTATCCCACTCTCTAGATACCCCTTAGCACGTAAAGGAATATTATTTGGGGGTCCAGCCATGGAGAAGAGTTTAGATACTAGGAGAAGATAAGGAACACACCCATTATCAAGAAATCACAATATGATTCTCTTTTTAAACTGTTCCTTAAAACACTAGTGCTTAGGAAATCTATTGCAGGCAGAAGCAGTCAAGGGTAGCTTAGGGTTAGTGTTAGGGTTAGGGTGAGGGTTAGGGTACGGCTTAGGGTACGGTTTCGGGGAGGGGTTCGGGTAGGGCGTAGGGTATGGGTTAGGGTTAGGGTTAGGGTTAGTGTTAGGGTTAGGGCTCGGTTTAGGGTACGGGTTAGGATTAGGGTACGCGTTAGGGTTAGGGTAGGGTTTAGGGTTAGGGTACGCTTCAGGGTGAGGGTAGTTATTAAACCTATCCCACTCTCTAGATACCCCTTAGCACGTAAAGGAATATTATTTGGGGGTCCAACCATGGAGAAGAGTTTAGACACTAGGAGAAGATAAGGAACACACCCATTATCAAGAAATCACATTAGGATTCTCTTTTTAACCTGTTCCTTAAAACACTAGTGCTTAGGAAATCTATTGGAGGCAGAAGCAGTCAAGGGTAGCTTAGGGTTAGGGTTAGGGTTAGGGTGAGGGTTAGGGTACGGCTTAGGGTACGGGTTCGGGGAGGGGTTCGGGTAGGGCGTAGGGTATGGGTTAGGGTTAGGGTTAGGGTTAGTGTTAGGGTTAGGGCTCGGTTTAGGGTACGGGTTAGGATTAGGGTACGCGTTCGTGTTAGGGTAGGGGTTAGGGTAAGGGTACGCGATAGGGTGAGGTTAGTTATTAAACCTATCCCACTCTCTAGATACCCCTTAGCACGTAAAGGAATATTATTTGGGGGATCAGCCATGGAGAAGAGTTTAGACACTAGGAGAAGATAAGGAACACACCCATTATCAAGAAATCACATTAGGATTCTCTTTTTAAACTGTTCCTTAAAACACTAGTGCTTAGGAAATCTATTGGAGGCAAAAGCAGTCAAGGGTAGCTTAGGGTTAGGGTTAGGTTTAGGGTGAGGGTTAGGGTACGGCTTAGGGTACGGGTTCGGGGAGGGGTTCGGGTAGGGCTTAGGGTATGGCTTAGGGTTAGGGCTCGGTTTAGGGTACGGGTTAGGATTAGGGTACGCGTTAGGGTTAGGGTAGGGGTTAGGGTTAGGGTATGCTTTAGGGTGAGGGTAGTTATTAAACCTATCCCACTCTCTAGATACCCCTTAGCACGTAAAGGAATATTATTTGGGTGTCCAGGCATGGAGAAGAGTTTAGACACTAGGAGAAGATAAGGAACACACCCATTATCACGAAATCACATTAGGATTCTCTTTTTAACCTGTTCCTTAAAACACTAGTGCTTAGGAAATCTATTGGAGGCAGAAGCAGTCAAGGGTAGCTTAGTGTTAGGGTTAGGGTTAGGGTGAGGGTTAGGGTACGGCTTAGGGTACGGGTTCGGGGAGGGGTTCGGGTAGGGCGTAGGATATGGGTTAGGGTTAGGGTTAGGGTTAGTGTTAGGGTTAGGGCTCGGTTGAGGGTACGGGTTAGGATTAGGGTACGCGTTAGGGTTAGGGTAGGGGTTAGGGTTAGGGTACGCGTTAGGGTGAGGGTAGTTATTAAACCTATCCCACTCTCTAGATACCCCTTAGCACGTAAAGGAATATTATTTGGGGGTCCAGCCATGGAGAAGAGTTTAGACACTAGGAGAAGATAAGGAACACACCCATTATTAAGAAATCACATTAGGATTCTCTTTTTAACCTGTTCCTTAAAACACTAGTGCTTCGGAAATCTATTGCAGGCAGAAGCAGTCAAGGGTAGCTTAGGGTTAGGGTTAGGGTTAGGGTGAGGGTTAGGGTACAGCTTAGTGTACGGGTTCGGGGAGGGGTTCGGGTAGGGCGTAGGGTATGGGTTAGTGTTAGGGTTAGGGTTAGTGTTAGGGTTTGGGCTCGGTTTAGGGTACGGGTTAGGATTAGGGTACGCGTTAGTGTTAGGGTAGGGGTTAGGATAAGGGTACGCGATAGGGTGAGGTTAGTTATTAAACCTATCCCACTCTCTAGATACCCCTTAGCACGTAAAGGAATATTATTTGGTGGTCCAGCCATGGAGAAGAGTTTAGATACTAGGAGAAGATAAAGAACACACCCATTATCAAGAAATCACATTAGGATTCTCTTTTTAACTTGTTCCTTAAAACAATAGTGCTTAGGAAATCTATTGGAGGCAGAAGCAGTCAAGGGTAGCTTAGGGTTAGGGTGAGGGTTAGGGTGAGGGTTAGGGTACGGCTTAGGGTACGGGTTCGGGGAGGTGTTCGGGTAGGGTGTAGGGTATGGGTTAGGGTTAGGGTTTGGACTAGTGTTAGGGTTAGGGCTCGGTTTAGGGTACGGGTTAGGATTACGGTACGCGTTAGGGTTAGGGTAGGGGTTAGGGTTAGGGTATGCGTTAGGGTGACGGTAGTTATTAAACCTATCCCACTCTCTAGATATCCCTTAGCACGTAAAGGAATATTATTTGGGGGTCCAGCCATGGAGAAGAGGTTAGACACTAGGAGAAGATAAGGAACACACCCATTATCAAGAAATCACATTAGGATTCTCTTTTTAACCTGTTCCTTAAAACACTAGTGCTTAGGAAATCTAATGGAGGCAGAAGCAATCAAGGGTAGCTTAGGGTTAGGGTTAGGGTTAGGGTGAGGGTTAGGGTACGGCTTAGGGTACGGGTTCGGGGAGGGGTTCGGGTAGGGGGTAGGGTATGGGTTAGGGTTAGGGTTAGGACTAGTGTTAGGTTTAGGGCTCGGTTTAGGGTACGGGTTAGGATTAGGGTACGCGTTAGGGTTAGGGTAGGGGTTAGGGTTAGGGTATGCGTTAGGGTGACGGTAGTTATTAAACCTATCCCACTCTCTAGATACCCCTTAGCACGTAAAGGAATATTATTTGGGGGTCCAGCCATGGAGAAGAGGTTAGACACTAGGAGAAGATAAGGAACACACCCATTATCAAGAAATCACATTAGGATTCTCTTTTTAACCTGTTCCTTAAAACACTAGTGCTTAGGAAATCTAATGGAGGCAGAAGCAATCAAGGGTAGCTTAGGGTTAGGGTTAGGGTTAGGGTGAGGGTTAGGGTACGGCTTAGGGTACGGGTTCGGGGAGGGGTTCGGGTAGGGCGTAGGATATGGGTTAGGGTTAGGGTTAGGGTTAGTGTTAGGGTTAGGGCTCGGTTGAGGGTACGGGTTAGGATTAGGGTACGCGTTAGGGTTAGGGTAGGGGTTAGGGTTAGGGTACGCGTTAGGGTGAGGGTAGTTATTAAACCTATCCCACTCTCTAGATACCCCTTAGCACGTAAAGGAATATTATTTGGGGGTCCAGCCATGGAGAAGAGTTTAGACACTAGGAGAAGATAAGGAACACACCCATTATTAAGAAATCACATTAGGATTCTCTTTTTAACCTGTTCCTTAAAACACTAGTGCTTCGGAAATCTATTGCAGGCAGAAGCAGTCAAGGGTAGCTTAGGGTTAGGGTTAGGGTTAGGGTGAGGGTTAGGGTACAGCTTAGTGTACGGGTTCGGGGAGGGGTTCGGGTAGGGCGTAGGGTATGGGTTAGTGTTAGGGTTAGGGTTAGTGTTAGGGTTTGGGCTCGGTTTAGGGTACGGGTTAGGATTAGGGTACGCGTTAGTGTTAGGGTAGGGGTTAGGGTAAGGGTACGCGATAGGGTGAGGTTAGTTATTAAACCTATCCCACTCTCTAGATACCCCTTAGCACGTAAAGGAATATTATTTGGTGGTCCAGCAATGGAGAAGAGTTTAGATACTAGGAGAAGATAAAGAACACACCCATTATCAAGAAATCACATTAGGATTCTCTTTTTAAATTGTTCCTTAAAACAATAGTGCTTAGGAAATCTATTGGAGGCAGAAGCAGTCAAGGGTAGCTTAGGGTTAGGGTTAGGGTTAGGGTGAGGGTTAGGGTACGGCTTAGGGTACGGGTTCGGGGAGGGGTTCGGGTAGGGTGTAGGGTATGGGTTAGGGTTAGGGTTTGGACTAGTGTTAGGGTTAGGGCTCGGTTTAGGGTACGGGTTAGGATTAGGGTACGCGTTAGGGTTAGGGTAGGGGTTAGGGTTAGGGTACGCTTTAGGGTGAGGGTAGTTATTAAACCTATCCCACTCTCTAGATACCCCTTAGCACGTAAAGGAATATTATTTGGGGGTCCAGCCATGGAGAAGAGTTTAGATACTAGGAGAAGATAAGGAACACACCCATTATCAAGAAATCACAATATGATTCTCTTTTTAAACTGTTCCTTAAAACACTAGTGCTTAGGAAATCTATTGCAGGCAGAAGCAGTCAAGGGTAGCTTAGGGTTAGGGTTAGGGTTAGGGTGAGGGTTAGGGTACGGCTTAGGGTACGGGTTCGGGGAGGGGTTCGGGTAGGGCGTAGGGTATGGGTTAGGGTTAGGGTTAGGGTTAGGATTAGGGCTCGGTTTAGGGTACGGGTTAGGATTAGGGTACGCGTTAGGGTTAGGGTAGGGGTTAGGGTTAGGGTACGCTTCAGGGTGAGGGTAGTTATTAAACCTATCCCACTCTCTAGATACCCCTTAGCACGTAAAGGAATATTATTTGGGGGTCCAACCATGGAGAAGAGTTTAGACACTAGGAGAAGATAAGGAACACACCCATTATCAAGAAATCACATTAGGATTCTCTTTTTAAACTGTTCCTTAAAACACTAGTGCTTAGGAAATCTATTGGAGGCAGAAGCAGTCAAGGGTAGCTTAGGGTTAGGGTTAGGGTTAGGGTGAGGGTTAGGGTACGGCTTAGGGTACGGGTTCGGGGAGGGGTTCGGGTAGGGCGTAGGGTATGGGTTAGGGTTAGGGTTAGGGTTAGTGTTAGGGTTAGGGCTCGGTTTAGGGTACAGGTTAGGATTAGGGTACGCGTTCGTGTTAGGGTAGGGGTTAGGGTAAGGGTACGCGATAGGGTGAGGTTAGTTATTAAACCTATCCCACTCTCTAGACACCCCTTAGCACGTAAAGGAATATTATTTGGGGGTCCAGGCATGGAGAAGAGTTTAGACACTAGGAGAAGATAAGGAACACACCCATTATCAAGAAATCACATTAGGATTCTCCTTTTAACCTGTTCCTTAAAACACTAGTGCTTCGGAAATCTATTGCAGGCAGAAGCAGTCAAGGGTAGCTTAGGGTTAGGGTTAGGGTTAGGGTGAGGGTTAGGGTATAGCTTAGGGTACGGGTTGGGGGAGGGGTTCGGGTAGGGCGTAGGGTATGGGTTAGGGTTAGGGTTAGGGTTAGTGTTAGGGTTAGGGCTCGGTTTAGGGTACGGGTTAGGATTAGGGTACGCGTTAGGGTTAGGGTAGGGGTTAGGGTTAGGGTATGCGTTAGGGTGAGGGTAGTTATTAAACCTATCCCACTCTCTAGATACCCCTTAGCACGTAAAGGAATATTTTTTGGGCTCCAGCCATGGAGAAGAGTTTAGACACTAGGAGAAGATAAGGAACACACCCATTATCACGAAATCACATTAGGATTCTCTTTTTAACCTGTTCCTTAATACACTAGTGCTTAGGAAATCTATTGGAGGCAGAAGCAATCAAGGGTAGCTTAGGGTTAGGGATAGGGTTAGGGTGAGGGTTAGGGTACGGCTTAGGGTACGGGTTCGGGGAGGGGTTCGGGTAGGGCGTAGGGTATGGTTTAGGGTTAGGGTTAGGGTTAGTGTTAGGGTTAGGGCTCGGTTGAGGATACGGGTTAGGATTAGGGTACGCGTTAGGGTTAGGGTAGGGTTTAGGGTTAGGGTACGCTTTAGGGTGAGGGTAGTTATTAAACCTATCCCACTCTCTAGATACCCCTTAGCACGTAAAGGAATATTATTTGGGGGTCCAGCCATGGAGAAGAGTTTAGATACTAGGAGAAGATAAGGAACACACCCATTATCAAGAAATCACAATATGATTCTCTTTTTAAACTGTTCCTTAAAACACTAGTGCTTAGGAAATCTATTGCAGGCAGAAGCAGTCAAGGGTAGCTTAGGGTTAGGGTGAGGGTTAGGGTGAGGGTTAGGGTACGGCTTAGGGTACGGGTTCGGGGAGGGGTTCGGGTAGGGTGTAGGGTATGGTTTAGGGTTAGGGTTTGGACTAGTGTTAGGGTTAGGGCTCGGTTTAGGGTACGGGTTAGGATTACGGTACGCGTTAGGGTTAGGGTAGGGGTTAGGGTTAGGGTATGCGTTAGGGTGACGGTAGTTATTAAACCTATCCCACTCTCTAGATATCCCTTAGCACGTAAAGGAATATTATTTGGGGGTCCAGCCATGGAGAAGAGGTTAGACACTAGGAGAAGATAAGGAACACACCCATTATCAAGAAATCACATTAGGATTCTCTTTTTAACCTGTTCCTTAAAACACTAGTGCTTAGGAAATCTAATGGAGGCAGAAGCAATCAAGGGTAGCTTAGGGTTAGGGTTAGGGTTAGGGTGAGGGTTAGGGTACGGCTTAGGGTACGGGTTCGGGGAGGGGTTCGGGTAGGGGGTAGGGTATGGGTTAGGGTTAGGGTTAGGACTAGTGTTAGGGTTAGGGCTCGGTTTAGGGTACGGGTTAGGATTAGGGTACGCGTTAGGGTTAGGGTAGGGGTTAGGGTTAGGGTATGCGTTAGGGTGACTGTAGTTATTAAACCTATCCCACTCTCTAGATACCCCTTAGCACGTAAAGGAATATTATTTGGGGGTCCAGCCATGGAGAAGAGTTTAGACACTAGGAGAAGATAAGGAACACACCCATTATTAAGAAATCACATTAGGATTCTCTTTTTAACCTGTTCCTTAAAACACTAGTGCTTCGGAAATCTATTGCAGGCAGAAGCAGTCAAGGGTAGCTTAGGGTTAGGGTTAGGGTTAGGGTGAGGGTTAGGGTACAGCTTAGTGTACGGGTTCGGGGAGGGGTTCGGGTAGGGCGTAGGGTATGGGTTAGTGTTAGGGTTAGGGTTAGTGTTAGGGTTTGGGCTCGGTTTCGGGTACGGGTTAGGATTAGGGTACGCGTTAGTGTTAGGGTAGGGGTTAGGGTAAGGGTACGCGATAGGGTGAGGTTAGTTATTAAACCTATCCCACTCTCTAGATACCCCTTAGCACGTAAAGGAATATTATTTGGTGGTCCAGCAATGGAGAAGAGTTTAGATACTAGGAGAAGATAAAGAACACACCCATTATCAAGAAATCACATTAGGATTCTCTTTTTAAATTGTTCCTTAAAACACTAGTGCTTAGGAAATCTATTGCAGGCAGAAGCAGTCAAGGGTAGCTTAGTGTTAGGGTTAGGGTTAGGGTGAGGGTTAGGGTACGGCTTAGGGTACGGGTTCGGGGAGGGGTTCGGGTAGGGCGTAGGGTATGGGTTAGGGTTAGGGTTAGGGTTAGGATTAGGGCTCGGTTTAGGGTACGGGTTAGGATTAGGGTACGCGTTAGGGTTAGGGTAGGGGTTAGGGTTAGGGTACGCTTCAGGGTGAGGGTAGTTATTAAACCTATCCCACTCTCTAGATACCCCTTAGCACGTAAAGGAATATTATTTGGGGGTCCAACCATGGAGAAGAGTTTAGACACTAGGAGAAGATAAGGAACACACCCATTATCAAGAAATCACATTAGGATTCTCTTTTTAAACTGTTCCTTAAAACACTAGTGCTTAGGAAATCTATTGGAGGCAGAAGCAGTCAAGGGTAGCTTAGGGTTAGGGTTAGGGTTAGGGTGAGGGTTAGGGTACGGCTTAGGGTACGGGTTCGGGGAGGGGTTCGGGTAGGGCGTAGGGTATGGGTTAGGGTTAGGGTTAGGGTTAGTGTTAGGGTTAGGGCTCGGTTTAGGGTACGGGTTAGGATTAGGGTACGCGTTCGTGTTAGGGTAGGGGTTAGGGTAAGGGTACGCGATAGGGTGAGGTTAGTTATTAAACCTATCCCACTCTCTAGACACCCCTTAGCACGTAAAGGAATATTATTTGGGGGTCCAGGCATGGAGAAGAGTTTAGACACTAGGAGAAGATAAGGAACACACCCATTATCAAGAAATCACATTAGGATTCTCCTTTTAACCTGTTCCTTAAAACACTAGTGCTTCGGAAATCTATTGCAGGCAGAAGCAGTCAAGGGTAGCTTAGGGTTAGGGTTAGGGTTAGGGTGAGGGTTAGGGTATAGCTTAGGGTACGGGTTGGGGGAGGGGTTCGGGTAGGGCGTAGGGTATGGGTTAGGGTTAGGGTTAGGGTTAGTGTTAGGGTTAGGGCTCGGTTTAGGGTACGGGTTAGGATTAGGGTACGCGTTCGTGTTAGGGTAGGGGTTTGGGTAAGGGTACGCGATAGGGTGAGGGTAGTTATTAAACCTATCCCACTCTCTAGATACCCCTTAGCACGTAAAGGAATATTATTTGGGGGTCCAGCCATGGAGAAGAGGTTAGACACTAGGAGAAGATAAGGAACACACCCATTATCAAGAAATCACATTAGGATTCTCTTTTTAAACTGTTCCTTAAAACACTAGTGCTTAGGAAAACTATTGGAGGCAAAAGCAGTCAAGGGTAGCTTAGGGTTAGGGTTAGGGTTAGGGTGAGGGTTAGGGTACGGCTTAGGGTACGGGTTCGGGGAGGGGTTCGGGTAGGGCTTAGGGTATGGGTTAGGGTTAGGGCTCGGTTTAGGGTACGGGTTAGGATTAGGGTACGCGTTAGGGTTAGGGTAGGGGTTAGGGTTAGGGTATGCTTTAGGGTGAGGGTAGTTATTAAACCTATCCCACTCTCTAGATACCCCTTAGCACGTAAAGGAATATTATTTGGGTGTCCAGGCATGGAGAAGAGTTTAGACACTAGGAGAAGATAAGGAACACACCCATTATCACGAAATCACATTAGGATTCTCTTTTTAACCTGTTCCTTAAAACACTAGTGCTTAGGAAATCTATTGGAGGCAGAAGCAGTCAAGGGTAGCGTAGTGTTAGGGTTAGGGTTAGGGTGAGGGTTAGGGTACGGCTTAGGGTACGGGTTCGGGGAGGGGTTCGGGTAGGGCGTAGGGTATGGGTTAGGGTTAGGGTTAGGACTAGTGTTAGGGTTAGGGCTCGGTTTAGGGTACGGGTTAGGATTAGGGTACGCGTTAGGGTTAGGGTAGGGGTTAGGGTTAGGGTATGCGTTAGGGTGAGGGTAGTTATTAAACCTATCCCACTCTCTAGATACCCCTTAGCACGTAAAGGAATATTATTTTGGTGTCCAGACATGGAGAAGAGTTTAGACACTAGGAGAAGATAAGGAACACACCCATTATCACGAAATCACATTAGGATTCTCTTTTTAACCTGTTCCTTAAAACACTAGTGCTTAGGAAATCTATTGGAGGCAGAAGCAGTCAAGGGTAGATTAGTGTTAGGGTTAGGGTTAGGGTGAGTGTTAGGGTACGGCTTAGGGTACGGGTTCGGGGAGGGGTTCGGGTAGGGCGTAGGGTATGGGTTAGGGTTAGGGTTAGGACTAGTGTTAGGGTTAGGGCTCGGTTTAGGGTACGGGTTAGGATTAGGGT
This sequence comes from Balaenoptera acutorostrata, assembly GCF_949987535.1. NCBI lineage: Eukaryota > Metazoa > Chordata > Mammalia > Artiodactyla > Balaenopteridae > Balaenoptera > Balaenoptera acutorostrata. Next base: position 121,327 of record NW_026646837.1, read on the forward strand.
ACGCGTTCGTGTTAGGGTAGGGGTTAGGGTAAGGGTACGCGATAGGGTGAGGTTAGTTATTAAACCTATCCCACTCTCTAGACACCCCTTAGCACGTAAAGGAATATTATTTGGGGGTCCAGGCATGGAGAAGAGTTTAGACACTAGGAGAAGATAAGGAACACACCCATTATCAAGAAATCACATTAGGATTCTCTTTTTAACCTGTTCCTTAAAACACTAGTGCTTCGGAAATCTATTGCAGGCAGAAGCAGTCAAGGGTAGCTTAGGGTTAGGGTTAGGGTTAGGGTGAGGGTTAGGGTATAGCTTAGGGTACGGGTTGGGGGAGGGGTTCGGGTAGGGCGTAGGGTATGGGTTAGGGTTAGGGTTAGGGTTAGTGTTAGGGTTAGGGCTCGGTTTAGGGTACGGGTTAGGATTAGGGTACGCGTTCGTGTTAGGGTAGGGGTTTGGGTAAGGGTACGCGATAGGGTGAGGGTAGTTATTAAACCTATCCCACTCTCTAGATACCCCTTAGCACGTAAAGGAATATTATTTGGGGGTCCAGCCATGGAGAAGAGGTTAGACACTAGGAGAAGATAAGGAACACACCCATTATCAAGAAATCACATTAGGATTCTCTTTTTAAACTGTTCCTTAAAACACTAGTGCTTAGGAAAACTATTGGAGGCAAAAGTAGTCAAGGGTAGCTTAGGGTTAGGGTTAGGGTTAGGGTGAGGGTTAGGGTACGGCTTAGGGTACGGGTTCGGGGAGGGGTTCGGGTAGGGCTTAGGGTATGGGTTAGGGTTAGGGCTCGGTTTAGGGTACGGGTTAGGATTAGGGTACGCGTTAGGGTTAGGGTAGGGGTTAGGGTTAGGGTATGCTTTAGGGTGAGGGTAGTTATTAAACCTATCCCACTCTCTAGATACCCCTTAGCACGTAAAGGAATATTATTTGGGTGTCCAGGCATGGAGAAGAGTTTAGACACTAGGAGAAGATAAGGAACACACCCATTATCACGAAATCACATTAGGATTCTCTTTTTAACCTGTTCCTTAAAACACTAGTGCTTAGGAAATCTATTGGAGGCAGAAGCAGTCAAGGGTAGCGTAGTGTTAGGGTTAGGGTTAGGGTGAGGGTTAGGGTACGGCTTAGGGTACGGGTTCGGGGAGGGGTTCGGGTAGGGCGTAGGGTATGGGTTAGGGTTAGGGTTAGGACTAGTGTTAGGGTTAGGGCTCGGTTTAGGGTACGGGTTAGGATTAGGGTACGCGTTAGGGTTAGGGTAGGGGTTAGGGTTAGGGTATGCGTTAGGGTGAGGGTAGTTATTAAACCTATCCCACTCTCTAGATACCCCTTAGCACGTAAAGGAATATTATTTTGGTGTCCAGACATGGAGAAGCGTTTAGACACTAGGAGAAGATAAGGAACACACCCATTATCACGAAATCACATTAGGATTCTCTTTTTAACCTGTTCCTTAAAACACTAGTGCTTAGGAAATCTATTGGAGGCAGAAGCAGTCAAGGGTAATTTAGTGTTAGGGTTAGGGTTAGGGTGAGTGTTAGGGTACGGCTTAGGGTACGGGTTCGGGGAGGGGTTCGGGTAGGGCGTAGGGTATGGGTTAGGGTTAGGGTTAGGACTAGTGTTAGGGTTAGGGCTCGGTTTAGGGTACGGGTTAGGATTAGGGTACGCGTTAGGGTTAGGGTAGGGGTTAGGGTTAGGGTATGCGTTAGGGTGAGGGTAGTTATTAAACCTATCCCACTCTCTAGATACCCCTTAGCACGTAAAGGAATATTTTTTGGGCTCCAGCCATGGAGAAGAGTTTAGACACTAGGAGAAGATAAGGAACACACCCATTATCACGAAATCACATTAGGATTCTCTTTTTAACCTGTTCCTTAATACACTAGTGCTTAGGAAATCTATTGGAGGCAGAAGCAATCAAGGGTAGCTTAGGGTTAGGGATAGGGTTAGGGTGAGGGTTAGGGTACGGCTTAGGGTACGGGTTCGGGGAGGGGTTCGGGTAGGGCGTAGGGTATGGTTTAGGGTTAGGGTTAGGGTTAGTGTTAGGGTTAGGGCTCGGTTGAGGATACGGGTTAGGATTAGGGTACGCGTTAGGGTTAGGGTAGGGTTTAGGGTTAGGGTACGCTTTAGGGTGAGGGTAGTTATTAAACCTATCCCACTCTCTAGATACCCCTTAGCACGTAAAGGAATATTATTTGGGGGTCCAGCCATGGAGAAGAGTTTAGATACTAGGAGAAGATAAGGAACACACCCATTATCAAGAAATCACAATATGATTCTCTTTTTAAACTGTTCCTTAAAACACTAGTGCTTAGGAAATCTATTGCAGGCAGAAGCAGTCAAGGGTAGCTTAGGGTTAGGGTTAGGGTTAGGGTGAGGGTTTGGGTACGGCTTAGGGTACGGGTTCGGGGAGGGGTTCGGGTAGGGCGTAGGGTATGGGTTAGGGTTAGGGTTAGGGTTAGTGTTAGGATTAGGGCTCGGTTTAGGGTACGGGTTAGGATTAGGGTACGCGTTAGGGTTAGGGTAGGGGTTAGGGTTAGGGTACGCTTCAGGGTGAGGGTAGTTATTAAACCTATCCCACTCTCTAGATACCCCATAGCACGTAAAGGAATATTATTTGGGGGTCCAACCATGGAGAAGAGTTTAGACACTAGGAGAAGATAAGGAACACACCCATTATCAAGAAATCACATTAGGATTCTCTTTTTAAACTGTTCCTTAAAACACTAGTGCTTAGGAAATCTATTGGAGGCAGAAGCAGTCAAGGGTAGCTTAGGGTTAGGGTTAGGGTTAGGGTGAGGGTTAGGGTACGGCTTAGGGTACGGGTTCGGGGAGGGGTTCGGGTAGGGCGTAGGGTATGGGTTAGGGTTAGGGTTAGGGTTAGTGTTAGGGTTAGGGCTCGGTTTAGGGTACGGGTTAGGATTAGGGTACGCGTTCGTGTTAGGGTAGGGGTTAGGGTAAGGGTACGCGATAGGGTGAGGTTAGTTATTAAACCTATCCCACTCTCTAGACACCCCTTAGCACGTAAAGGAATATTATTTGGGGGTCCAGGCATGGAGAAGAGTTTAGACACTAGGAGAAGATAAGGAACACACCCATTATCAAGAAATCACATTAGGATTCTCTTTTTAACCTGTTCCTTAAAACACTAGTGCTTCGGAAATCTATTGCAGGCAGAAGCAGTCAAGGGTAGCTTAGGGTTAGGGTTAGGGTTAGGGTGAGGGTTAGGGTATAGCTTAGGGTACGGGTTGGGGGAGGGGTTCGGGTAGGGCGTAGGGTATGGGTTAGGGTTAGGGTTAGGGTTAGTGTTAGGGTTAGGGCTCGGTTTAGGGTACGGGTTAGGATTAGGGTACGCGTTCGTGTTAGGGTAGGGGTTTGGGTAAGGGTACGCGATAGGGTGAGGGTAGTTATTAAACCTATCCCACTCTCTAGATACCCCTTAGCACGTAAAGGAATATTATTTGGGGGTCCAGCCATGGAGAAGAGGTTAGACACTAGGAGAAGATAAGGAACACACCCATTATCAAGAAATCACATTAGGATTCTCTTTTTAAACTGTTCCTTAAAACACTAGTGCTTAGGAAAACTATTGGAGGCAAAAGCAGTCAAGGGTAGCTTAGGGTTAGGGTTAGGGTTAGGGTGAGGGTTAGGGTACGGCTTAGGGTACGGGTTCGGGGAGGGGTTCGGGTAGGGCTTAGGGTATGGGTTAGGGTTAGGGCTCGGTTTAGGGTACGGGTTAGGATTAGGGTACGCTTTCGTGTTAGGGTAGGGGTTTGGGTAAGGGTACGCGATAGGGTGAGGGTAGTTATTAAACCTATCCCACTCTCTAGATACCCCTTAGCACGTAAAGGAATATTATTTGGGGGTCCAGCCATGGAGAAGAGGTTAGACACTAGGAGAAGATAAGGAACACACCCATTATCACGAAATCACATTAGGATTCTCTTTTTAACCTGTTCCTTAAAACACTAGTGCTTAGGAAATCTATTGGAGGCAGAAGCAGTCAAGGGTAGCGTAGTGTTAGGGTTAGGGTTAGGGTGAGGGTTAGGGTACGGCTTAGGGTACGGGTTCGGGGAGGGGTTCGGGTAGGGCGTAGGGTATGGGTTAGGGTTAGGGTTAGGACTAGTGTTAGGGTTAGGGCTCGGTTTAGGGTACGGGTTAGGATTAGGGTACGCGTTAGGGTTAGGGTAGGGGTTAGGGTTAGGGTATGCGTTAGGGTGAGGGTAGTTATTAAACCTATCCCACTCTCTAGATACCCCTTAGCACGTAAAGGAATATTATTTTGGTGTCCAGTCATGGAGAAGAGTTTAGACACTAGGAGAAGATAAGGAACACACCCATTATCACGAAATCACATTAGGATTCTCTTTTTAACCTGTTCCTTAAAACACTAGTGCTTAGGAAATCTACTGGAGGCAGAAGCAGTCAAGGGTAGATTAGTGTTAGGGTTAGGGTTAGGGTGAGTGTTAGGGTACGGCTTAGGGTACGGGTTCGGGGAGGGGTTCGGGTAGGGCGTAGGGTATGGGTTAGGGTTAGGGTTAGGACTAGTGTTAGGGTTAGGGCTCGGTTTAGGGTACGGGTTAGGATTAGGGTACGCGTTAGGGTTAGGGTAGGGGTTAGGGTTAGGGTATGCGTTAGGGTGAGGGTAGTTATTAAACCTATCCCACTCTCTAGATACCCCTTAGCACGTAAAGGAATATTTTTTGGGCTCCAGCCATGGAGAAGAGTTTAGACACTAGGAGAAAATAAGGAACACACCCATTATCACGAAATCACATTAGGATTCTCTTTTTAACCTGTTCCTTAATACACTAGTGCTTAGGAAATCTATTGGAGGCAGAAGCAATCAAGGGTAGCTTAGGGTTAGGGATAGGGTTAGGGTGAGGGTTAGGGTACGGCTTAGGGTACGGGTTCGGGGAGGGGTTCGGGTAGGGTTAGGGTTAGGGTTAGGGTTAGTGTTAGGGTTAGGGCTCGGTTTAGGGTACGCGTTAGGATTAGGGTACGCGTTCGTGTTAGGGTAGGGGTTAGGGTAAGGTTACGCGATAGGGTGAGGTTAGTTATTAAACCTATCCCACTCTCTAGATAACCCTTAGCACGTAAAGGAATATTATTTGGGGGTCCAGCCATGGAGAAGAGTTTAGACACTAGGAGAAAATAAGGAACACACCCATTATCAAGAAATCACATTAGGATTCTCTTTTTAAACTGTTTCTTAAAACACTAGTGCTTAGGAAATCTATTGGAGGCAAAAGCAGTCAAGGGTAGCTTAGTGTTAGGGTTAGGTTTAGGGTGAGGGTTAGGGTACGGCTTAGGTTACGGGTTCGGGAGGGGTTCGGGTAGGGCTTAGGGTATGGGTTAGGGTTAGGGCTCGGTATAGGGTATGGGTTAGGATTAGGGTACGCGTTAGGGTTAGGGTAGGGGTTAGGGTTAGGGTATGCTTTAGGGTGAGGGTAGTTATTAAACCTATCCCACTCTCTAGATACCCCTTAGCACGTAAAGGAATATTATTTGGGTGTCCAGGCATGGAGAAGAGTTTAGACACTAGGAGAAGATAAGGAACACACCCATTATCACGAAATCACATTAGGATTCTCTTTTTAACCTGTTCCTTAAAACACTAGTGCTTAGGAAATCTATTGGAGGCAGAAGCAGTCAAGGGTAGCTTAGTGTTAGGGTTAGGGTTAGGGTGAGGGTTAGGGTACGGCTTAGGGTACGGGTTCGGGGAGGGGTTCGGGTAGGGCGTAGGGTATGGGTTAGGGTTAGGGTTAGGACTAGTGTTAGGGTTAGGGCTCGGTTTAGTGTACGGGTTAGGATTAGTGTACGCGTTAGGGTTAGGTATGGGTTAGGGTTAGGGTTAGGGTTAGTGTTAGGGTTTGGGCTCGGTTTAGGGTACGGGTTAGGATTAGGGTACGCGTTAGTGTTAGGGTAGGGGTTAGGGTAAGGGTACGCGATAGGGTGAGGTTAGTTATTAAACCTATCCCACTCTCTAGATACCCCTTAGCACGTAAAGGAATATTATTTGGGGGTCCAGCCATGGAGAAGAGTTTAGACACTAGGAGAAGATAAGGAACACACCCATTATCAAGAAATCACATTAGGATTCTCTTTTTAACCTGTTCCTTAAAACACTAGTGCTTAGGAAATCTAATGGAGGCAGAAGCAATCAAGGGTAGCTTAGGGTTAGGGTTAGGGTTAGGGTGAGGGTTAGGGTACGGCTTAGGGTACGGGTTCGGGGAGAGGTTCGGGTAGGGCGTAGGATATGGGTTAGGGTTAGGGTTAGGGTTAGTGTTAGGGTTAGGGCTCGGTTGAGGGTACGGGTTAGGATTAGGGTACGCGTTAGGGTTAGGGTAGGGGTTAGGGTTAGGGTACGCGTTAGGGTGAGGGTAGTTATTAAACCTATCCCACTCTCTAGATACCCCTTAGCACGTAAAGGAATATTATTTGGGGGTCCAGCCATGGAGAAGAGTTTAGACTCTAGGAGAAGATAAGGAACACACCCATTATCAAGAAATCACATTAGGATTCTCTTTTTAACCTGTTCCTTAAAACACTAGTGCTTAGGAAATCTATTGGAGGCAGAAGCATTCAAGGGTAGCTTAGGGTTAGGGTTAGGGTTAGGGTGAGGGTTAGGGTACGGCTTAGGGTACGGGTTCGGGGAGGGGTTCGGGTAGGGCGTAGGGTATGGGTTAGGGTTAGGGTTAGGGTTAGTGTTAGGGTTAGGGCTCGGTTGAGGGTACAGGTTAGGATTAGGGTACGCGTTAGGGTTAGGGTAGGGGTTAGGGTTAGGGTACACGTTAGGGTGAGGGTAGTTATTAAACCTATCCCACTCTCTAGATACCCCTTAGCACGTAAAGGAATATTATTTGGGGGTCCAGCCATGGAGAAGAGTTTAGACACTAGGAGAAGATAAGGAACACACCCATTATCAAGAAATCACATTAGGATTCTCTTTTTAACGTGTTCCTTAAAACACTAGTTCTTCGGAAATCTATTGGAGGCAGAAACAGTCAAGGGTAGCTTAGGGTTAGGGTTAGGGTTAGGGTGAGGGTTAGGGTACGGCTTAGGGTACGGGTTCGGGGAGGGGTTCGGGTAGGGCGTAGGGTATGGGTTAGAATTAGGGTTAGGGCTAGTGTTAGGGTTAGGGCTCGGTTTAGGGTACGGGTTAGGATTAGGGTACGCGTTAGGGTTAGGGTAGGGGTTAGGTTTAGGGTATGCGTTAGGGTGAGGGTAGTTATTAAACCTATCCCACTCTCTAGATACCCCTTAGCACGTAAAGGAATATTATTTGGGTGTCCAGGCATGGAGAAGAGTTTAGACACTAGGAGAAGATAAGGAACACACCCATTATCAAGAAATCACATTAGGATTCTCTTTTTAACCTGTTCCTTAAAACACTAGTGCTTAGGAAATCTATTGGAGGCAGAAGCAGTCAAGGGTAGCTTAGGGTTAGGGTTAGGGTTAGGGTGAGGGTTAGGGTACGGTTTAGGGTACGGGTTCGGGGAGGGGTTCGGGTAGGGTGTAGGGTATGGGTTAGGGTTAGGGTTAGGACTAGTGTTAGTGTTAGGGCTCGGTTTAGGGTACGGGTTAGGATTAGGGTACGCGTTAGGGTTAGGGTAGGGGTTAGGTTTAGGGTATGCGTTAGGGTGACGGTATTTATTAAACCTATCCCACTCTCTAGATACCCCTTAGCACGTAAAGGAATATTATTTGGGGGTCCAGCCATGGAGAAGAGGTTAGACACTAGGAGAAGATAAGGAACACACCCATTATCAAGAAATCACATTAGGATTCTCTTTTTAACCTGTTCCTTAAAACTCTAGTGCTTAGGAAATCTATTGGAGGCAGAAGCAGTCAAGGGTAGCTTAGGGTTAGGGTTAGGGTTAGGGTGAGGGTTAGGGTACGGCTTAGGGTACGGGTTCGGGGAGGGGTTCGGGTAGGGCGTAGGGTATGGGTTAGGGTTAGGGTTAGGACTAGTGTTAGGGTTAGGGCTCGGTTTAGGGTACGGGTTAGGATTAGGGTACGCGTTAGGGTTAGGGTAGGGGTTAGGGTTAGGGTATGCGTTAGGGTGAGGGTAGTTATTAAACTTATCCCACTCTCTAGATACCCCTTAGCACGTAAAGGAATATTATTTGGGGGTCCAGCCATGGAGAAGAGTTTAGACACTAGGAGAAGATAAGGAACACACCCATTATCAAGAAATCACATTAGGATTCTCTTTTTAACCTGTTCCTTAAAACACTAGTGCTTAGGAAATCTATTGGAGGCAGAAACAGTCAAGGGTAGCTTAGGGTTAGGGTTAGGGTTAGGGTGAGGGTTAGGGTACGGCTTAGGGTACGGGTTCGGGGAGGGGTTCGGGTAGGGTGTAGGGTATGGGTTAGGGTTAGGGTTAGGACTAGTGTTAGGGTTAGGGCTCGGTTTAGGTTACGGGTTAGGATTAGGGTACGCGTTAGGGTTAGGGTAGGGGTTAGGGTTAGGGTATGCGTTAGGGTGAGGGTAGTTATTAAACCTATCCCACTCTCTAGATACCCCTTAGCACGTAAAGGAATATTATTTGGGGGTCCAGCCATGGAGAAGAGGTTAGACACTAGGAGAAGATAAGGAACACACCCATTATCAAGAAATCACATTAGGATTCTCTTTTTAAACTGTTTCTTAAAACACTAGTGCTTAGGAAATCTATTGGAGGCAGAAGCAATCAAGGGTAGCTTAGGGTTAGGGTTAGGGTTAGGGTGAGGGTTAGGGTACGGCTTAGGGTACGGGTTCGGGGAGGGGTTCGGGTAGGGCGTAGGGTATGGGTTAGGGTTAGGGTTAGGGTTAGTGTTAGGATTAGGGCTCGGTTGAGGGTACGGGTTAGGATTAGGGTACGCATTAGGGTTAGGGTTAGGGTACGCGTTAGGGTGAGGGTAGTTATTAAACCTATCCCACTCTCTAGATACCACTTAGCACGTAAAGGAATATTATTTGGGGGTCCAGTCATGGAGAAGAGTTTAGACACTAGGAGAAGATAAGGAACACACCCATTATCACGAAATCACATTAGGATTCTCTTTTTAACCTGTTCCTTAAAACACTAGTGCTTAGGAAATCTATTGGAGGCAGAAGCAGTCAAGGGTAGCTTAGTGTTAGGGTTAGGGTTAGGGTGAGGGTTAGGGTACGGTTTAGGGTACGGGTTCGGGGAGGGGTCAGGTAGGGCGTAGGGTATGGGTTAGGGTTAGGGTTAGGACTAGTGTTAGGGTTAGGGCTCGGTTTAGGGTACGGGTTAGGATTAGCGTACGCGTTAGGGTTAGGTATGGGTTAGGGTTAGGGTTAGGGTTAGTGTTAGGGTTTGGGCTCGGTTTAGGGTATGGGTTAGGATTAGGGTACGCGTTAGTGTTAGGGTAGGGGTTAGGGTAAGGGTACGCGATAGGGTGAGGTTAGTTATTAAACCTATCCCACTCTCTAGATACCCCTTAGCACGTAAAGGAATATTATTTGGTGGTCCAGCCATGGAGAAGAGTTTGGACACTAGGAGAAGATAAGGAACACACCCATTATCAAGAAATCACATTAGGATTCTCTTTTTAACCTGTTCCTTAAAACACTAGTGCTTAGGAAATCTATTGGAGGCAGAAGCAGTCAAGGGTAGCTTAGGGTTAGGGTTAGGGTTAGGGTGAGGGTTAGGGTACGGGTTCGGGGAGGGGTTCGGGTAGGGTGTAGGGTATGGGTTAGGGTTAGGGTTAGGACTAGTGTTAGGGTTAGGGCTCGGTTTAGGGTACGGGTTAGGATTAGGGTACGCGTTAGGGTTAGGGTAGGGGTTAGGGTTAGGGTATGCGTTAGGGTGACGGTAGTTATTAAACCTATCCCACTCTCTAGATACCCCTTAGCACATAAAGGAATATTATTTGGGGGTCCAGCCATGGAGAAGAGGTTAGACACTAGGAGAAGATAAGGAACACACACATTATCAAGAAATCACATTAGGATTCTCTTTTTAACCTCTTCCTTAAAACTCTAGTGCTTAGGAAATCTATTGGAGGCAGAAGCAGTCAAGGGTAGCTTAGGGTTAGGGTTAGGGTTAGGGTGAGGGTTAGGGTACGGCTTAGGGTACGGGTTCGTGGAGGGGTTCGGGTAGGGTGTAGGGTATGGGTTAGGGTTAGGGTTAGGACTAGTGTTAGGGTTAGGGCTCGGTTTAGGGTACGGGTTAGGATTAGGGTACGCGTTAGGGTTAGGGTAGGGGTTAGGGTTAGGGTATGCGTTAGGGTGACGGTAGTTATTAAACCTATCCCACTCTCTAGATACCCCTTAGCACGTAAAGGAATATTATTTGGGGGTCCAGCCATGGAGAAGAGGTTAGACACTAGGAGAAGATAAGGAACACACCCATTATCAAGAAATCACATTAGGATTCTCTTTTTAAACTGTTTCTTAAAACACTAGTGCTTAGGAAATCTATTGGAGGCAGAAGCAATCAAGGGTAGCTTAGGGTTAGGGTTAGGGTTAGGGTGAGGGTTAGGGTACGGCTTAGGGTACGGGTTCGGGGAGGGGTTCGGGTAGGGCGTAGGGTATGGGTTAGGGTTATTGTTAGGGTTAGTGTTAGGATTAGGGCTCGGTTGAGGGTACGGGTTAGGATTAGGGTACGCGTTAGGGTTAGGGTTAGGGTACGCGTTAGGGTGAGGGTAGTTATTAAACCTATCCCACTCTCTAGATACCCCTTAGCACGTAAAGGAATATTATTTGGGGGTCCAGCCATGGAGAAGAGTTTAGACACTAGGAGAAGATAAGGAACACACCCATTATCACGAAATCACATTAGGATTCTCTTTTTAACCTGTTCCTTAAAACACTAGTGCTTAGGAAATCTATTGGAGGCAGAAGCAGTCAAGGGTAGCTTAGTGTTAGGGTTAGGGTTAGGGTGAGGGTTAGGGTACGGCTTAGGGTACGGGTTCGGGGAGGGGTTCAGGTAGGGCGTAGGGTATGGGTTAGGGTTAGGGTTAGGACTAGTGTTAGGGTTAGGGCACGGTTTAGGGTACGGGTTAGGATTAGCGTACGCGTTAGGGTTAGGTATGGGTTAGGGTTAGGGTTAGGGTTAGTGTTAGGGTTTGGGCTCGGTTTAGGGTACGGGTTAGGATTAGGGTACGCGTTAGTGTTAGGGTAGGGGTTAGGGTAAGGGTACGCGATAGGGTGAGGTTAGTTATTAAACCTATCCCACTCTCTAGATACCCCTTAGCACGTAAAGGAATATTATTTGGTGGTCCAGCCATGGAGAAGAGTTTAGACACTAGGAGAAGATAAGGAACACACCCATTATCAAGAAATCACATTAGGATTCTCTTTTTAACCTGTTCCTTAAAACAATAGTGCTTAGGAAATCTATTGGAGGCAGAAGCAGTCAAGGGTAGCTTAGGGTTAGGGTTAGGGTTAGGGTGAGGGTTAGGGTACGGCTTAGGGTACGGGTTCGGGGAGGGGTTCGCGTAGGGTGTAGGGTATGGGTTAGGGTTAGGGTTAGGACTAGTGTTAGGGTTAGGGCTCGGTTTAGGGTACGGGTTAGGATTAGGGTACGCGTTATGGTTAGGGTAGGGGTTAGGGTTAGGGTATGCGTTAGGGTGACGGTAGTTATTAAACCTATCCCACTCTCTAGATACCCCTTAGCACGTAAAGGAATATTATTTGGGGGTCCAGCCATGGAGAAGAGGTTAGACACTAGGAGAAGATAAGGAACACACACATTATCAAGAAATCACATTAGGATTCTCTTTTTAACCTGTTCCTTAAAACGCTAGTGCTTAGGAAATCTATTGGAGGCAGAAGCAGTCAAGGGTAGCTTAGGGTTAGGGTTAGGGTTAGGGTGAGGGTTAGGGTACGGCTTAGGGTACGGGTTCGGGGAGGGGTTCGGGTAGGGCATAGGGTATGGGTTAGGGTTAGGGTAAGGGTTAGTGTTAGGGTTAGGCCTCGGTTGAGGGTACGGGTTAGGATTAGGGTACGGGTTAGGGTTAGGGTAGGGGTTAGGGTTAGGGTACGCGTTAGGGTGAGGGTAGTTATTAAACCTATCCCACTCTCTAGATACCCCTTAGCACGTAAAGGAATATTATTTGGGGGTCCAGCCATGGAGAAGAGTTTAGACACTAGGAGAAGATAAGGAACACACCCATTATCAAGAAATCACATTAGGATTCTCTTTTTAACGTGTTCCTTAAAACACTAGTTCTTCGGAAATCTATTGGAGGCAGAAACAGTCAAGGGTAGCTTAGGGTTAGGGTTAGGGTTAGGGTGAGGGTTAGGGTACGGCTTAGGGTACGGGTTCGGGGAGGGGTTCGGGTAGGGCGTAGGGTATGGGTTAGAATTAGGGTTAGGGCTAGTGTTAGGGTTAGGGCTCGGTTTAGGGTACGGGTTAGGATTAGGGTACGCGTTAGGGTTAGGGTAGGGGTTAGGGTTAGGGTATGCGTTAGGGTGAGGGTAGTTATTAAACCTATCCCACTCTCTAGATACCCCTTAGCACGTAAAGGAATATTATTTGGGTGTCCAGGCATGGAGAAGAGTTTAGACACTAGGAGAAGATAAGGAACACACCCATTATCAAGAAATCACATTAGGATTCTCTTTTTAACCTGTTCCTTAAAACACTAGTGCTTAGGAAATCTATTGGAGGCAGAAGCAGTCAAGGGTAGCTTAGGGTTACGGTTAGGGTTAGGGTGAGGGTTAGGGTACGGTTTAGGGTACGGGTTCGGGGAGGGGTTCGGGTAGGGTGTAGGGTATGGGTTAGGGTTAGGGTTAGGACTAGTATTAGTGTTAGGGCTCGGTTTAGGGTACGGGTTAGGATTAGGGTACGGGTTAGGGTTAGGGTAGGGGTTAGGTTTAGGGTATGCGTTAGGGTGACGGTATTTATTAAACCTATCCCACTCTCTAGATACCCCTTAGCACGTAAAGGAATATTATTTGGGGGTCCAGCCATGGAGAAGAGGTTAGACACTAGGAGAAGATAAGGAACACACCCATTATCAAGAAATCACATTAGGATTCTCTTTTTAACCTGTTCCTTAAAACTCTAGTGCTTAGGAAATCTATTGGAGGCAGAAGCAGTCAAGGGTAGCTTAGGGTTAGGGTTAGGGTTAGGGTGAGGGTTAGGGTACGGCTTAGGGTACGGGTTCGGGGAGGGGTTCGGGTAGGGCGTAGGGTATGGGTTAGGGTTAGGGTTAGGGTTAGTGTTAGGATTAGGGCTCGGTTGAGGGTACGGGTTAGGATTAGGGTATGCGTTAGGGTTAGGGTTAGGGTACGCGTTAGGGTGAGGGTAGTTATTAAACCTATCCCACTCTCTAGATACCACTTAGCACGTAAAGGAATATTATTTGGGGGTACAGTCATGGAGAAGAGTTTAGACACTAGGAGAAGATAAGGAACACACCCATTATCACGAAATCACATTAGGATTCTCTTTTTAACCTGTTCCTTAAAACACTAGTGCTTAGGAAATCTATTGGAGGCAGAAGCAGTCAAGGGTAGCTTAGTGTTAGGGTTAGGGTTAGGGTGAGGGTTAGGGTACGGCTTAGGGTACGGGTTCGGGGAGGGGTCAGGTAGGGCGTTGGGTATGGGTTAGGGTTAGGGTTAGGACTAGTGTTAGGGTTAGGGCTCGGTTTAGGGTACGGGTTAGGATTAGCGTACGCGTTAGGGTTAGGTATGGGTTAGGGTTAGGGTTAGGGTTAGTGTTAGGGTTTGGGCTCGGTTTAGGGTACGGGTTAGGATTAGGGTACGCGTTAGTGTTAGGGTAGGGGTTAGGGTAAGGGTACGCGATAGGGTGAGGTTAGTTATTAAACCTATCCCACTCTCTAGATACCCCTTAGCACGTAAAGGAATATTATTTGGTGGTCCAGCCATGGAGAAGAGTTTGGACACTAGGAGAAGATAAGGAACACACCCATTATCAAGAAATCACATTAGGATTCTCTTTTTAACCTGTTCCTTAAAACACTAGTGCTTAGGAAATCTATTGGAGGCAGAAGCAGTCAAGGGTAGCTTAGGGTTAGGGTTAGGGTTAGGGTGAGGGTTAGGGTACGGCTTAGGGTACGGGTTCGGGGAGGGGTTCGGGTAGGGTGTAGGGTATGGGTTAGGGTTAGGGTTAGGACTAGTGTTAGGGTTAGGGCTCGGTTTAGGGTACGGGTTAGGATTAGGGTACGCGTTAGGGTTAGGGTAGGGGTTAGGGTTAGGGTATGCGTTAGGGTGACGGTAGTTATTAAACCTATCCCACTCTCTAGATACCCCTTAGCACGTAAAGGAATATTATTTGGGGGTCCAGCCATGGAGAAGAGGTTAGACACTAGGAGAAGATAAGGAACACACACATTATCAAGAAATCACATTAGGATTCTCTTTTTAACCTGTTCCTTAAAACTCTAGTGCTTAGGAAATCTATTGGAGGCAGAAGCAGTCAAGGGTAGCTTAGGGTTAGGGTTAGGGTTAGGGTGAGGGTTAGGGTACGGCTTAGGGTACGGGTTCGTGGAGGGGTTCGGGTAGGGTGTAGGGTATGGGTTAGGGTTAGGGTTAGGACTAGTGTTAGGGTTAGGGCTCGGTTTAGGGTACGGGTTAGGATTAGGGTACGCGTTAGGGTTAGGGTAGGGGTTAGGGTTAGGGTATGCGTTAGGGTGACGGTAGTTATTAAACCTATCCCACTCTCTAGATACCCCTTAGCACGTAAAGGAATATTATTTGGGGGTCCAGCCATGGAGAAGAGGTTAGACACTAGGAGAAGATAAGGAACACACCCATTATCAAGAAATCACATTAGGATTCTCTTTTTAAACTGTTTCTTAAAACACTAGTGCTTAGGAAATCTATTGGAGGCAGAAGCAATCAAGGGTAGCTTAGGGTTAGGGTTAGGGTTAGGGTGAGGGTTAGGGTACGGCTTAGGGTACGGGTTCGGGGAGGGGTTCGGGTAGGGCGTAGGGTATGGGTTAGGGTTAGGGTTAGGGTTAGTGTTAGGATTAGGGCTCGGTTGAGGGTACGGGTTAGGATTAGGGTACGCGTTAGGGTTAGGGTTAGGGTACGCGTTAGGGTGAGGGTAGTTATTAAACCTATCCCACTCTCTAGATACCCCTTAGCACCTAAAGGAATATTATTTGGGGGTCCAGCCATGGAGAAGAGTTTAGACACTAGGAGAAGATAAGGAACACACCCATTATCACGAAATCACATTAGGATTCTCTTTTTAACCTGTTCCTTAAAACACTAGTGCTTAGGAAATCTCTTGGAGGCAGAAGCAGTCAAGGGTAGCTTAGTGTTAGGGTTAGGGTTAGGGTGAGGGTTAGGGTACGGCTTAGGGTACGGGTTCGGGGAGGGGTTCAGGTAGGGCGTAGGGTATGGGTTAGGGTTAGGGTTAGGACTAGTGTTAGGGTTAGGGCTCGGTTTAGGGTACGGGTTAGGATTAGGGTACGCGTTAGGGTTAGGGTAGGGGTTAGGGTTAGGGTATGCGTTAGGGTGAGGGTAGTTATTAAACCTATCCCACTCTCTAGATACCCCTTAGCACGTAAAGGAATATTATTTGGGGGTCCAGCCATGGAGAAGAGTTTAGACACTAGGAGAAGATAAGGAACACACCCATTATCACGAAATCACATTAGGATTCTCTTTTTAACCTGTTCCTTAAAACACTAGTGCTTAGGAAATCTATTGCAGGCAGAAGCAGTCAAGGGTAGCTTAGGGTTAGGGTTAGGGTTAGGGTGAGGGTTAGGGTACGGCTTAGGGTACGGGTTCGGGGAGGGGTGCGGGTAGGGCGTAGGGTATGGGTTAGGGTTAGGGTTAGGGTTAGTGTTAGGGTTAGGGCTCGGTTTAGGGTACGGGTTAGGATTAGGGTACGCGTTAGTGTTAGGGTAGGGGTTAGGGTAAGGGTACGCGATAGGGTGAGGTTAGTTATTAAACCTATCCCACTCTCTAGATACCCCTTAGCACGTAAAGGAATATTATTTGGGGGTCCAGCCATGGAGAAGAGTTTAGACACTAGGATAAGATAAGGAACACACCCATTATCAAGAAATCACATTAGGATTCTCTTTTTAAACTGTTCCTTAAAACACTAGTGCTTAGGAAATCTATTGGAGGCAAAAGCAGTCAAGGGTAGCTTAGGGTTAGGGTTAGGGTTAGGGTGAGGGTTAGGGTACGGCTTAGGGTACGGGTTCGGGGAGGGGTTCGGGTAGGGCGTAGGGTATGGGTTAGGGTTAGGGTTAGGGTTAGTGTTAGGGTTAGGGCTCGGTTGAGGGTACGGGTTAGGATTAGGATACGCGTTAGGGTTATGGTAGGGGTTAGGGTTAGGGTATGCGTTAGGGTGACGGTAGTTATTAAACCTACCCACTCTCTAGATATCCCTAAGCACGTAAAGGAATATTATTTGGGGGTCCAGCCATGGAGAAGAGGTTAGACACTAGGAGAAGATAAGGAACACACCCATTATCAGGAAATCACATTAGGATTCTCTTTTTAACCTGTTCCTTAAAACTCTAGTGCTTAGGAAATCTATTGGAGGCAGAAGCAGTCAAGGGTAGCTTAGGGTTAGGGTTAGGGTTAGGGTGAGGGTTAGGGTACGGCTTAGGGTACGGGTTCGGGGAGGGGTTCGGGTAGGGCGTAGGGTATGGGTTAGGGTTAGAGTTAGGACTAGTGTTAGGGTTAGGGCTCGGTTTAGGGTACGGGTTCGGATTAGGGTACGCGTTAGGGTTAGGGTAGGGGTTAGGGTTAGGGTATGCGTTAGGGTGAGGGTAGTTATTAAACCTATCCCACTCTCTAGATACCCCTTAGCACGTAAAGGAATATTATTTGGGTGTCCAGGCATGGAGAAGAGTTTAGACACTAGGAGAAGATAAGGAACACACCCATTATCACGAAATCACATTAGGATTCTCTTTTTAACCTGTTCCTTAAAACACTAGTGCTTAGGAAATCTATTGGAGGCAGAAGCAGTCAAGGGTAGCTTAGTGTTAGGGTTAGGGTTAGGGTGAGGGTTAGGGTACGGCTTAGGGTACGGGTTCGGGGAGGGGTTCGGGTAGGGCGTAGGGTATGGGTTAGGGTTAGGGTTAGGACTAGTGTTAGGGTTAGGGCTCGGTTTAGGGTACGGGTTAGGATTAGGGTACGCGTTAGGGTTAGGGTAGGGGTTAGGGTTAGGGTATGCGTTAGGGTGAGGGTAGTTATTAAACCTATCCCACTCTCTAGATACCCCTTAGCACGTAAAGGAATATTATTTGGGGGTCCAGCCATGGAGAAGAGTTTAGACACTAGGAGAAGATAAGGAACACACCCATTATCACGAAATCACATTAGGATTCTCTTTTTAACCTGTTCCTTAAAACACTAGTGCTTAGGAAATCTATTGCAGGCAGAAGCAGTCAAGGGTAGCTTAGGGTTAGGGTTAGGGTTAGGGTGAGGGTTAATGTACGGCTTAGGGTACGGGTTCGGGGAGGGGTTCGGGTAGGGCGTAGGGTATGGGTTAGGGTTAGGGTTAGGGTTAGTGTTAGGGTTTGGGCTCGGTTTAGGGTACGGGTTAGGATTAGGGTACGCGTTAGTGTTAGGGTAGGGGTTAGGGTATGGGTACGCGATAGGGTGAGGTTAGTTATTAAACCTATCCCACTCTCTAGATACCCATTAGCACGTAAAGGAATATTATTTGGGGGTCCAGCCATGGAGAAGAGGTTAGACACTAGGAGAAGATAAGGAACACACCCATTATCAAGAAATCACATTAGGATTCTCTTTTTAACCTGTTCCTTAAAACACTAGTGCTTAGGAAATCTATTGGAGGCAG
>NW_026646838.1:0-55899 GCF_949987535.1 Balaenoptera acutorostrata
GAGCAAAGGAGATGAGAAATGAGGTGCGTTTTAGAAACCTTTCCCGATCACACGGTGTACCATCTTCTGGCTTTCTCATGCCTGTTTTCGACGTAGGAAGATGCCCTTGAACCTGGAGATTTGGGACCCATGGGATGGGTACCATGCAGTATTACTTGAAAGGGTCTGCGTTGGCTCACCCAACCTCACCGAACCTCTCAGCCCCAAGAGTGTCCACCCTTATGTCTCAGTCAGCTCTGGGTCTAGATATGGTCAATCCAGGTTGCATCACAGCCCCTGAACGAATTTTGTAAGAATTTCTCTCTCTTTCACTGTCTTTGTTTCACGGGTTTTGAAAAGTAATTTATTTTTATAATGGGGTTTAGCTGCTTTTCACGGCTGTGTTTATGCCGCTTTACACCCCCTTGACTCACTTACAGAGAGATATCAATACATAGGTTTGAAGATTCTTACTAGTCAGATATATTCTCGTGCGGTGAATAGGGGGTGTTGAGTCCAGTTCACTGAAAAAGGAATAGGTCTTGTCTCTTACATATTGGGTTTATGGAACGGTATCTGAGCTAATTTGAAACCCTTGTTTTATGCATCACCCCACCTCACCTTTCCCGTTCAGCAGCCATAGTGTGTTTTCTAAACGTGTGACTCTGTTCTGTTTTGTAATTCAGTTCAAGTGTAGCGGTTTTTACATTCCCTCTAGAAGTGATATCTTATGATAAGTGTCTTTTTCTGTGTGACTTATTTCACTTAGAATCGTCGTACCTAAATCCACTCATCGTGCTGCTACTAGCCTTATGACGTGGATTTCATGGCTGAGTGATATTCCATTGTACATGAGGACCCCAACTTCTTTATCCATTTTTCTCTTTCCTAGGATATTTAAGGTGTAATGAAGTGGGGGTTCTTGTCAACAGAGCAGCCCTAAACTTTGGGGTGCCTGTGTCTTGCTGATTTTTAGTTTTCCCAATTTATACGCCCATGAGTGGAAGTGCCCTATGCTCTCCAAGCTGTGTTTTTTAGATGTTTCAGAACACACCGTACACTTCTCCAGAGTGGCTGTTGGCAATTTACATCCCACCCATCAGCGTAGCAAGGCTCCCATTTCTCCATGGCCGGTCCTGCATTTCTGGTTTGGACACTTTTTTCCGCATGGCCCTTTTGCCCGCTGGGAAGCGAGACTTCTTTGGAGCGCTGATTGGCCTTTCCAGGTTGCTTGGTTGGCCAAAAAGGGCGTATGCGTTTTTTCCTGAATATATTCAGGAAAAAACGCATACGCCCTTTTTGGCCAAGGGCATCATTGTCCACGTTTTGCCGCTTTTCATGTGCTTTCAAGGCGATTCGAATCTACCTCCTGAAATCTGTTTCCTGCAATTCTGCCTTGCTTTCAGAGCCTCTTCGTTGCCTTCCCTTAATATATTTGTGGACGAGAGGTATCATTTAAAACTCTGCAGGTTTGTGAATTGCAGTGCCCCTGAGCTCCATTTTTCAACTCGCTTTTTTGGGAGCTGGCCGCAAAAGCGCAGGATTGCTTCAGGCCCTCTTCTGGTTCTGGGGGGCAGGCTGAGCTTGTGCTTAATTCTTCTTCCTGATGGGAAAATAGAGTGACCTGTGCCTGTCCCAACACCTAGAGCTAGTCTCTCATTGGTTCCCCCTCTTCCCGTTCATCCTCAGGACAAATTGCAACCTGTACGGAACAGGAGGTTAAAGGTGCTGATTCTCCAAGGAGGGAGATGGCTAGTAAATCGGCTGGAATGGCGAACCCGAGCAAAGGAGATGAGAAATGAGGTGCGTTTTAGAAACCTTTCCCGATCACACGGTGTACCATCTTCTGGGTTTCTCATGCCTGTTTTCGACGTAGGAAGATGCCCTTGAACCTGGAGATTTGGGACCCATGGGATGGGTACCATGCAGTATTACTTGAAAGGGTCTGCGTTGGCTCACCCAACCTCACCGAACCTCTCAGCCCCAAGAGTGTCCACCCTTATGTCTCAATCTGCTGTGGGTCTAGATATGGTCAATCCAGGTTGCATCACAGCCCCTGAACGAATTTTGTAAGAATTTCTCTCTCTTTCACTGTCTTTGTTTCACGGGTTTTGAAAAGTAATTTATTTTTATAATGGGGTTTAGCTGCTTTTCACGGCTGTGTTTATGCCGCTTTACACCCCCTTGACTCACTCACAGAGAGATATCAATACATAGGTTTGAAGATTCTTACTAGTCAGATAGATTCTTGTGCGGTGAATAGGGGGTGTTGAGTCCAGTTCACTGAAAAAGGAATAGGTCTTGTCTCTTACATATTGGGTTTATGGAACGGTATCGGAGCTAATTTGAAACCCTTGTTTTATGCATCACCCCACCTCACCTTTCCCGTTCAGCAGCCATAGTGTGTTTCCTAAACGTGTGACTCTGTTCTGTTTTGCAATTCAGTTCAAGTGTAGCGGTTTTTACATTCCCTCTCTAAGTGATATCTTAGGATAAGTGTCTTTTTCTGTGTGACTTATTTCACTTAGAATCGTCGTACCTAAATCCACTCATCGTGCTGCTACTAGCCTTATGACGTGGATTTCATGGCTGAGTGATATTCCATTGTACATGAGGACCACAACTTCTTTATCCATTTTTCTCTTTCCTAGGATATTTAAGGTGTAATGAAGTGGGGGTTCTTGTCAACAGAGCAGCCCTAAACTTTGGGGTGCCTGTGTCTTGCTGATTTTTAGTTTTCCCAATTTATACGCCCATGAGTGGAAGTGCCCTATGCTCTCCAAGCTGTGTTTTTTAGATGTTTCAGAACACACCGTACACTTCTCCAGAGTGGCTGTTGGCAATTTACATCCCACCCATCAGCGTAGCAAGGCTCCCATTTCTCCATGGCCGGTCCTGCATTTCTGGTTTGGACACTTTTTTCCGCATGGCCCTTTTGCCCGCTGGGAAGCGAGACTTCTTTGGAGCGCTGATTGGCCTTTCCAGGTTGCTTGGTTGGCCAAAAAGGGCGTATGCGTTTTTTCCTGAATATATTCAGGAAAAAACGCATACGCCCTTTTTGGCCAAGGGCATCATTGTCCACGTTTTGCCGCTTTTCATGTGCTTTCAAGGCGATTCGAATCTACCTCCTGAAATCTGTTTCCTGCAATTCTGCCTTGCTTTCAAAGCCTCTTCGTTGCCTTCCCTTAATATATTTGTGGACGAGAGGTATCATTTAAAACTCTGCAGGTTTGTGAATTGCAGGGCCCCTGAGCTCCATTTTTCAACTCGCTTTTTTGGGAGCTGGCCGCAAAAGCGCAGGATTGCTTCAGGCCCTCTTCTGGTTCTGGGGGGCAGGCTGAGCTTGTGCTTAATTCTTCTTCCTGATGGGAAAATAGAGTGACCTGTGCCTGTCCCAACACCTAGAGCTAGTCTCTCATTGGTTCCCCCTCTTCCCGTTCATCCTCAGGACAAATTGCAACCTGTACGGAACAGGAGGTTAAAGGTGCTGATTCTCCAAGGAGGGAGATGGCTAGTAAATCGGCTGGAATGGCGAACCCGAGCAAAGGAGATGAGAAATGAGGTGCGTTTTAGAAACCTTTCCCGATCACACGGTGTACCATCTTCTGGGTTTCTCATGCCTGTTTTCGACGTAGGAAGATGCCCTTGAACCTGGAGATTTGGGACCCATGGGATGGGTACCATGCAGTATTACTTGAAAGGGTCTGCGTTGGCTCACCCAACCTCACCGAACCTCTCAGCCCCAAGAGTGTCCACCCTTATGTCTCAATCTGCTGTGGGTCTAGATATGGTCAATCCAGGTTGCATCACAGCCCCTGAACGAATTTTGTAAGAATTTCTCGTCTCTTTCACTGTCTTTGTTTCACGGGTTTTGAAAAGTAATTTATTTTTATAATGGGGTTTAGCTGCTTTTCACGGCTGTGTTTATGCCGCTTTACACCCCCTTGACTCACTCACAGAGAGATATCAATACATAGGTTTGAAGATTCTTACTAGTCAGATAGATTCTTGTGCGGTGAATAGGGGGTGTTGAGTCCAGTTCACTGAAAAAGGAATAGGTCTTGTCTCTTACATATTGGGTTTATGGAACGGTATCGGAGCTAATTTGAAACCCTTGTTTTATGCATCACCCCACCTCACCTTTCCGTTCAGCAGCCATAGTGTGTTTCCTAAACGTGTGACTCTGTTCTGTTTTGCAATTCAGTTCAAGTGTAGCGGTTTTTACATTCCCTCTCTAAGTGATATCTTAGGATAAGTGTCTTTTTCTGTGTGACTTATTTCACTTAGAATCGTCGTACCTAAATCCACTCATCGTGCTGCTACTAGCCTTATGACGTGGATTTCATGGCTGAGTGATATTCCATTGTACATGAGGACCACAACTTCTTTATCCATTTTTCTCTTTCCTAGGATATTTAAGGTGTAATGAAGTGGGGGTTCTTGTCAACAGAGCAGCCCTAAACTTTGGGGTGCCTGTGTCTTGCTGATTTTTAGTTTTCCCAATTTATACGCCCATGAGTGGAAGTGCCCTATGCTCTCCAAGCTGTGTTTTTTAGATGTTTCAGAACACACCGTACACTTCTCCAGAGTGGCTGTTGGCAATTTACATCCCACCCATCAGCGTAGCAAGGCTCCCATTTCTCCATGGCCGGTCCTGCATTTCTGGTTTGGACACTTTTTTCCGCATGGCCCTTTTGCCCGCTGGGAAGCGAGACTTCTTTGGAGCGCTGATTGGCCTTTCCAGGTTGCTTGGTTGGCCAAAAAGGGCGTATGCGTTTTTTCCTGAATATATTCAGGAAAAAACGCATACGCCCTTTTTGGCCAAGGGCATCATTGTCCACGTTTTGCCGCTTTTCATGTGCTTTCAAGGCGATTCGAATCTACCTCCTGAAATCTGTTTCCTGCAATTCTGCCTTGCTTTCAAAGCCTCTTCGTTGCCTTCCCTTAATATATTTGTGGACGAGAGGTATCATTTAAAACTCTGCAGGTTTGTGAATTGCAGGGCCCCTGAGCTCCATTTTTCAACTCGCTTTTTTGGGAGCTGGCCGCAAAAGCGCAGGATTGCTTCAGGCCCTCTTCTGGTTCTGGGGGGCAGGCTGAGCTTGTGCTTAATTCTTCTTCCTGATGGGAAAATAGAGTGACCTGTGCCTGTCCCAACACCTAGAGCTAGTCTCTCATTGGTTCCCCCTCTTCCCGTTCATCCTCAGGACAAATTGCAACCTGTACGGAACAGGAGGTTAAAGGTGCTGATTCTCCAAGGAGGGAGATGGCTAGTAAATCGGCTGGAATGGCGAACCCGAGCAAAGGAGATGAGAAATGAGGTGCGTTTTAGAAACCTTTCCCGATCACACGGTGTACCATCTTCTGGGTTTCTCATGCCTGTTTTCGACGTAGGAAGATGCCCTTGAACCTGGAGATTTGGGACCCATGGGATGGGTACCATGCAGTATTACTTGAAAGGGTCTGCGTTGGCTCACCCAACCTCACCGAACCTCTCAGCCCCAAGAGTGTCCACCCTTATGTCTCAATCTGCTGTGGGTCTAGATATGGTCAATCCAGGTTGCATCACAGCCCCTGAACGAATTTTGTAAGAATTTCTCTCTCTTTCACTGTCTTTGTTTCACGGGTTTTGAAAAGTAATTTATTTTTATAATGGGGTTTAGCTGCTTTTCACGGCTGTGTTTATGCCGCTTTACACCCCCTTGACTCACTCACAGAGAGATATCAATACATAGGTTTGAAGATTCTTACTAGTCAGATAGATTCTTGTGCGGTGAATAGGGGGTGTTGAGTCCAGTTCACTGAAAAAGGAATAGGTCTTGTCTCTTACATATTGGGTTTATGGAACGGTATCGGAGCTAATTTGAAACCCTTGTTTTATGCATCACCCCACCTCACCTTTCCCGTTCAGCAGCCATAGTGTGTTTCCTAAACGTGTGACTCTGTTCTGTTTTGCAATTCAGTTCAAGTGTAGCGGTTTTTACATTCCCTCTCTAAGTGATATCTTAGGATAAGTGTCTTTTTCTGTGTGACTTATTTCACTTAGAATCGTCGTACCTAAATCCACTCATCGTGCTGCTACTAGCCTTATGACGTGGATTTCATGGCTGAGTGATATTCCATTGTACATGAGGACCACAACTTCTTTATCCATTTTTCTCTTTCCTAGGATATTTAAGGTGTAATGAAGTGGGGGTTCTTGTCAACAGAGCAGCCCTAAACTTTGGGGTGCCTGTGTCTTGCTGATTTTTAGTTTTCCCAATTTATACGCCCATGAGTGGAAGTGCCCTATGCTCTCCAAGCTGTGTTTTTTAGATGTTTCAGAACACACCGTACACTTCTCCAGAGTGGCTGTTGGCAATTTACATCCCACCCATCAGCGTAGCAAGGCTCCCATTTCTCCATGGCCGGTCCTGCATTTCTGGTTTGGACACTTTTTTCCGCATGGCCCTTTTGCCCGCTGGGAAGCGAGACTTCTTTGGAGCGCTGATTGGCCTTTCCAGGTTGCTTGGTTGGCCAAAAAGGGCGTATGCGTTTTTTCCTGAATATATTCAGGAAAAAACGCATACGCCCTTTTTGGCCAAGGGCATCATTGTCCACGTTTTGCCGCTTTTCATGTGCTTTCAAGGCGATTCGAATCTACCTCCTGAAATCTGTTTCCTGCAATTCTGCCTTGCTTTCAAAGCCTCTTCGTTGCCTTCCCTTAATATATTTGTGGACGAGAGGTACCATTTAAAACTCTGCAGGTTTGTGAATTGCAGTGCCCCTGAGGTCCATTTTTCAACTCGCTTTTTTGGGAGCTGGCCGCAAAAGCGCAGGATTGCTTCAGGCCCTCTTCTGGTTCTGGGGGGCAGGCTGAGCTTGTGCTTAATTCTTCTTCCTGATGGGAAAATAGAGTGACCTGTGCCTGTCCCAACACCTAGAGCTAGTCTCTCATTGGTTCCCCCTCTTCCCGTTCATCCTCAGGACAAATTGCAACCTGTACGGAACAGGAGGTTAAAGGTGCTGATTCTCCAAGGAGGGAGATGGCTAGTAAATCGGCTGGAATGGCGAACCCGAGCAAAGGAGATGAGAAATGAGGTGCGTTTTAGAAACCTTTCCCGATCACACGGTGTACCATCTTCTGGGTTTCTCATGCCTGTTTTCGACGTAGGAAGATGCCCTTGAACCTGGAGATTTGGGACCCATGGGATGGGTACCATGCAGTATTACTTGAAAGGGTCTGCGTTGGCCCACCCAACCTCACCGAACCTCTCAGCCCCAAGAGTGTCCACCCTTATGTCTCAATCAGCTGTGGGTCTAGATATGGTCAATCCAGGTTGCATCACAGCCCCTGAACGAATTTTGTAAGAATTTCTCTCTCTTTCACTGTCTTTGTTTCACGGGTTTTGAAAAGTAATTTATTTTTATAATGGGGTTTAGCTGCTTTTCACGGCTGTGTTTATGCCGCTTTACACCCCCTTGACTCACTTACGGAGAGATATCAATACATAGGTTTGAAGATTATTCCTAGTCAGATATATTCTTGTGCGGTGAATAGGGGGTGTTGAGTCCAGTTCACTGAAAAAGGAATAGGTCTTGTCTCTTACATATTGGGTTTATGGAACGGTATCTGAGCTAATTTGAAACCCTTGTTTTATGCATCACCCCACCTCACCTTTCCTGTTCAGCAGCCATAGTGTGTTTCCTAAACGTGTGACTCTGTTCTGTTTTGTAATTCAGTTCAATGTAGCGGTTTTACATACCCTCTAGAAGTGATATCTTATGATAAGTGTCTTTTTCTGTGTGACTTATTTCACTTAGAATCGTCGTACCTAAATCCACTCATCGTGCTGCTACTAGCCTTATGACGTTGATTTCCTGGCTGAGTGATATTCCATTGTACATGAGGACCCCAACTTCTTTATCCATTTTTCTCTTTCCTAGGATATTTAAGGTGTAATGAAGTGGGGGTTCTTGTCAACAGAGCAGCCCTAAACTTTGGGGTGCCTGTGTCTTGCTGATGTTTAGTTTTCCCAATTTATACGCCCATGAGTGGAAGTGCCCTGTGCTCTCCAAGCTGTGTTTTTTAGATGTTTCAGGACACACCGTACACTTCTCCAGAGTGGCTGTTGGCAATTTACATCCCACCCATCAGCGTAGCAAGGCTCCCATTTCTCCATGGCCGGTCCTGCATTTCTGGTTTGGACACTTTTTTCCGCATGGCCCTTTTGCCCGCTGGGAAGCGAGACTTCTTTGGAGCACTGATTGGCCTTTCCAGGTTGCTTGGTTGGCCAAAAAGGGCGTATGCGTTTTTTCCTGAATATATTCAGGAAAAAACGCATACGCACTTTATGGCCAAGGGCATCATTGTCCACGTTTTGCCGCTTTTCATGTGCTTTCAAGGCGATTCGAATCTACCTCCTGAAATCTGTTTCCTGCAATTCTGCCTTGCTTTCAAAGCCTCTTCGTTGCCTTCCCTTAATATATTTGTGGACGAGAGGTATCATTTAAAACTCTGCATGTTTGTGAATTGCAGTGCCCCTGAGCTCCATTTTTCAACTCGCTTTTTTGGGAGCTGGCCGCAAAAGCGCAGGATTGCTTCAGGCCCTCTTCTGGTTCTGGGGGGCAGGCTGAGCTTGTGCTTAATTCTTCTTCCTGATGGGAAAATAGAGTGACCTGTGCCTGTCCCAACACCTAGAGCTAGTCTCTCATTGGTTCCCCCTCTTCCCATTCATCCTCAGGACAAATTGCAACCTGTACGGAACAGGAGGTTAAAGGTGCTGATTCTCCAAGGAGGGAGATGGCTAGTAAATCGGCTGGAATGGCGAACCCGAGCAAAGGAGATGAGAAATGAGGTGCGTTTTAGAAACCTTTCCCGATCACACGGTGTACCATCTTCTGGGTTTCTCATGCCTGTTTTCGACGTAGGAAGATGCCCTTGAACCTGGAGATTTGGGACCCATGGGATGGGTACCATGCAGTATTACTTGAAAGGGTCTGCGTTGGCTCACCCAACCTCACCGAACCTCTCAGCCCCAAGAGTGTCCACCCTTATGTCTCAATCAGCTGTGGGTCTAGATATGGTCAATCCAGGTTGCATCACAGCCCGTGAACGAATTTTGTAAGAATTTCTCTCTCTTTCACTGTCTTTGTTTCACGGGTTTTGAAAAGTAATTTATTTTTATAATGGGGTTTAGCTGCTTTTCACGGCTGTGTTTATGCCGCTTTACACCCCCTTGACTCACTCACAGAGAGATATCAATACATAGGTTTGAAGATTCTTACTAGTCAGATATATTCCTGTGCGGTGAATAGGGGGTGTTGAGTCCAGTTCACTGAAAAAGGAATAGGTCTTGTCTCTTACATATTGGGTTTATGGAACGGTATCTGAGCTAATTTGAAACCCTTGTTTTATGCATCACCCCACCTCACCTTGCCCGTTCAGCAGCCATAGTGTGTTTTCTAAACGTGTGACTCTGTTCTGTTTTGTAATTCAGTTCAAGTGTAGCGGTTTTTACATTCCCTCTCTAAGTGATATCTTAGGATAAGTGTCTTTTTCTGTGTGACTTATTTCACTTAGAATCGTCGTACCTAAATCCACTCATCGTGCTGCTACTAGCCTTATGACGTGGATTTTATGGCTGAGTGATATTCCATTGTACATGAGGACCACAACTTCTTTATCCATTTTTCTCTTTCGTAGGATATTTAAGGTGTAATGAAGTGGGGGTTCTTGTCAACAGAGCAGCCCTAAACTTTGGGGTGCCTGTGTCTTGCTGATTTTTAGTTTTCCCAATTTATACGCCCATGAGTGGAAGTGCCCTATGCTCTCCAAGCTGTGTTTTTTAGATGTTTCAGAACACACCGTACACTTCTCCAGAGTGGCTGTTGGCAATTTACATCCCACCCATCAGCGTAGCAAGGCTCCCATTTCTCCATGGCCGGTCCTGCATTTCTGGTTTGGACACTTTTTTCCGCATGGCCCTTTTGCCCGCTGGGAAGCGAGACTTCTTTGGAGCACTGATTGGCCTTTCCAGGTTGCTTGGTTGGCCAAAAAGGGCGTATGCGTTTTTTCCTGAATATATTCAGGAAAAAACGCATACGCACTTTATGGCCAAGGGCATCATTGTCCACGTTTTGCCGCTTTTCATGTGCTTTCAAGGCGATTCGAATCTACCTCCTGAAATCTGTTTCCTGCAATTCTGCCTTGCTTTCAAAGCCTCTTCGTTGCCTTCCCTTAATATATTTGTGGACGAGAGGTATCATTTAAAACTCTGCAGGTTTGTGAATTGCAGTGCCCCTGAGCTCCATTTTTCAACTCGCTTTTTTGGGAGCTGGCCGCAAAAGCGCAGGATTGCTTCAGGCCCTCTTCTGGTTCTGGGGGGCAGGCTGAGCTTGTGCTTAATTCTTCTTCCTGATGGGAAAATAGAGTGACCTGTGCCTGTCCCAACACCTAGAGCTAGTCTCTCATTGGTTCCCCCTCTTCCCGTTCATCCTCAGGACAAATTGCAACCTGTACGGAACAGGAGGTTAAAGGTGCTGATTCTCCAAGGAGGGAGATGGCTAGTAAATCGGCTGGAATGGCGAACCCGAGCAAAGGAGATGAGAAATGAGGTGCGTTTTAGAAACCTTTCCCGATCACACGGTGTACCATCTTCTGGGTTTCTCATGCCTGTTTTCGACGTAGGAAGATGCCCTTGAACCTGGAGATTTGGGACCCATGGGATGGGTACCATGCAGTATTACTTGAAAGGGTCTGCGTTGGCTCACCCAACCTCACCGAACCTCTCAGCCCCAAGAGTGTCCACCCTTATGTCTCAATCAGCTGTGGGTCTAGATATGGTCAATCCAGGTTGCATCACAGCCCCTGAACGAATTTTGTAAGGATTTCTCTCTGTTTCACTGTCTTTGTTTCACGGGTTTTGGAAAGTAATTTATTTTTATAATGGGGTTTAGCTGCTTTTCACGGCTGTGTTTATGCCGCTTTACACCCCCTGACTCACTCACAGAGAGATATCAATACATAGGTTTGAAGATTCTTACTAGTCAGATATATTCTTGTGCGGTGAATAGGGGGTATTGAGTCCAGTTCACTGAAAAAGGAATAGGTCTTGTCTCTTACATATTGGGGTTATGGAACGGTATCGGAGCTAATTTGAAACCCTTGTTTTATGCATCACCCCACCTCACCTTTCCCGTTCAGCAGCCATAGTGTGTTTCCTAAACGTGTGACTCTGTTCTGTTTTGCAATTCAGTTCAAGTGTAGCGGTTTTTACATTCCCTCTCTAAGTGATATCTTATGATAAGTGTCTTTTTCTGTGTGACTTATTTCACTTAGAATCGTCGTACCTAAATCCACTCATCGTGCTGCTACTAGCCTTATGACGTTGATTTCATGGCTGAGTGATATTCCATTGTACATGAGGACCACAACTTCTTTACCCATTTTTCTCTTTCCTAGGATATTTAAGGTGTAATGAAGTGGGGGTTCTTGTCAACAGAGCAGCCCTTAACTTTGGGGTGCCTGTGTCTTGCTGATTTTTAGTTTTCCCAATTTATACGCCCATGAGTGGAAGTGCCCTATGCTCTCCAAGCTGTGTTTTTTAGATGTTTTAGAACACACCGTACACTTCTCCAGAGTGGCTGTTGGCAATTTACATCCCACCCATCAGCGTAGCAAGGCTCCCATTTCTCCATGGCCGGTCCTGCATTTCTGGTTTGGACACTTTTTTCCGCATGGCCCTTTTGCCCGCTGGGAAGCGAGACTTCTTTGGAGCGCTGATTGGCCTTTCCAGGTTGCTTGGTTGGCCAAAAAGGGCGTATGCGTTTTTTCCTGAATATATTCAGGAAAAAACGCATACGCCCTTTTTGGCCAAGGGCATCATTGTCCACGTTTTGCCGCTTTTCATGTGCTTTCAAGGCGATTCGAATCTACCTCCTGAAATCTGTTTCCTGCAATTCTGCCTTGCTTTCAAAGCCTCTTCGTTGCCTTCCCTTAATATATTTGTGGACGAGAGGTATCATTTAAAACTCTGCAGGTTTGTGAATTGCAGTGCCCCTGAGCTCCATTTTTCAACTCGCTTTTTTGGGAGCTGGCCGCAAAAGCGCAGGATTGCTTCAGGCCCTCTTCTGGTTCTGGGGGGCAGGCTGAGCTTGTGCTTAATTCTTCTTCCTGATGGGAAAATAGAGTGACCTGTGCCTGTCCCAACACCTAGAGCTAGTCTCTCATTGGTTCCCCCTCTTCCCGTTCATCCTCAGGACAAATTGCAACCTGTACGGAACAGGAGGTTAAAGGTGCTGATTCTCCAAGGAGGGAGATGGCTAGTAAATCGGCTGGAATGGCGAACCCGAGCAAAGGAGATGAGAAATGAGGTGCGTTTTAGAAACCTTTCCCGATCACACGGTGTACCATCTTCTGGGTTTCTCATGCCTGTTTTCGACGTAGGAAGATGCCCTTGAACCTGGAGATTTGGGACCCATGGGATGGGTACCATGCAGTATTACTTGAAAGGGTCTGCGTTGGCTCACCCAACCTCACCGAACCTCTCAGCCCCAAGAGTGTCCACCCTTATGTCTCAATCAGCTGTGGGTCTAGATATGGTCAATCCAGGTTGCATCACAGCCCGTGAACGAATTTTGTAAGAATTTCTCTCTCTTTCACTGTCTTTGTTTCACGGGTTTTGAAAAGTAATTTATTTTTATAATGGGGTTTAGCTGCTTTTCACGGCTGTGTTTATGCCGCTTTACACCCCCTTGACTCACTCACAGAGAGATATCAATACATAGGTTTGAAGATTCTTACTAGTCAGATATATTCTTGTGCGGTGAATAGGGGGTGTTGAGTCCAGTTCACTGAAAAAGGAATAGGTCTTGTCTCTTACATATTGGGTTTATGGAACGGTATCTGAGCTAATTTGAAACCCTTGTTTTATGCATCACCCCACCTCACCTTTCCCGTTCAGCAGCCATAGTGTGTTTCCTAAACGTGTGACTCTGTTCTGTTTTGCAATTCAGTTCAAGTGTAGCGGTTTTTACATTCCCTCTCTAAGTGATATCTTATGATAAGTGTCTTTTTCTGTGTGACTTATTTCACTTAGAATCGTCGTACCTAAATCCACTCATCGTGCTGCTACTAGCCTTATGACGTGGATTTCATGGCTGAGTGATATTCCATTGTACATGAGGACCACAACTTCTTTACCCATTTTTCTCTTTCCTAGGATATTTAAGGTGTAATGAAGTGGGGGTTCTTGTCAACAGAGCAGCCCTAAACTTTGGGGTGCCTGTGTCTTGCTGATTTTTAGTTTTCCCAATTTATACGCCCATGAGTGGAAGTGCCCTATGCTCTCCAAGCTGTGTTTTTTAGATGTTTCAGAACACACCGTACACTTCTCCAGAGTGGCTGTTGGCAATTTACATCCCACCCATCAGCGTAGCAAGGCTCCCATTTCTCCATGGCCGGTCCTGCATTTCTGGTTTGGACACTTTTTTCCGCATGGCCCTTTTGCCCGCTGGGAAGCGAGACTTCTTTGGAGCGCTGATTGGCCTTTCCAGGTTGCTTGGTTGGCCAAAAAGGGCGTATGCGTTTTTTCCTGAATATATTCAGGAAAATATATTTTGAATATATTCAGGAAAAAACGCATACGCCCTTTTTGGCCAAGGGCATCATTGTCCACGTTTTGCCGCTTTTCATGTGCTTTCAAGGCGATTCGAATCTACCTCCTGAAATCTGTTTCCTGCAATTCTGCCTTGCTTTCAAAGCCTCTTCGTTGCCTTCCCTTAATATATTTGTGGACGAGAGGTATCATTTAAAACTCTGCAGGTTTGTGAATTGCAGTGCCCCTGAGCTCCATTTTTCAACTCGCTTTTTTGGGAGCTGGCCGCAAAAGCGCAGGATTGCTTCAGGCCCTCTTCTGGTTCTGGGGGGCAGGCTGAGCTTGTGCTTAATTCTTCTTCCTGATGGGAAAATAGAGTGACCTGTGCCTGTCCCAACACCTAGAGCTAGTCTCTCATTGGTTCCCCCTCTTCCCGTTCATCCTCAGGACAAATTGCAACCTGTACGGAACAGGAGGGTAAAGGTGCTGATTCTCCAAGGAGGGAGATGGCTAGTAAATCGGCTGGAATGGCGAACCCGAGCAAAGGAGATGAGAAATGAGGTGCGTTTTAGAAACCTTTCCCGATCACACGGTGTACCATCTTCTGGGTTTCTCATGCCTGTTTTCGACGTAGGAAGATGCCCTTGAACCTGGAGATTTGGGACCCATGGGATGGGTACCATGCAGTATTACTTGAAAGGGTCTGCGTTGGCTCACCGAACCTCACCGAACCTCTCAGCCCCAAGAGTGTCCACCCTTATGTCTCAATCAGCTGTGGGTCTAGATATGGTCAATCCAGGTTGCATCACAGTCCGTGAACGAATTTTGTAAGAATTTCTCTCTCTTTCACTGTCTTTGTTTCACGGGTTTTGAAAAGTAATTTATTTTTATAATGGGGTTTAGCTGCTTTTCACGGCTGTGTTTATGCCGCTTTACACCCCCTTGACTCACTTACAGAGAGATATCAATACATAGGTTTGAAGATTCTTACTAGTCAGATATATTCTTGTGCGGTGAATAGGGGGTGTTGAGTCCAGTTCACTGAAAAAGGAATAGGTCTTGTCTCTTACATATTGGGTTTATGGAACGGTATCTGAGCTAATTTGATACCCTTGTTTTATGCATCACCCCACCTCACCTTTCCCGTTCAGCAGCCATAGTGTGTTTCCTAAACGTGTGACTCTGTTCTGTTTTGCAATTCAGTTCAAGTGTAGCGGTTTTTACATTCCCTCTCTAAGTGATATCTTATGATAAGTGTCTTTTTCTGTGTGACTTATTTCACTTAGAATCGTCGTACCTAAATCCACTCATCGTGCTGCTACTAGCCTTATGACGTTGATTTCATGGCTGAGTGATATTCCATTGTACATGAGGACCACAACTTCTTTACCCATTTTTCTCTTTCCTAGGATATTTAAGGTGTAATGAAGTGGGGGTTCTTGTCAACAGAGCAGCCCTAAACTTTGGGGTGCCTGTGTCTTGCTGATTTTTAGTTTTCCCAATTTATACGCCCATGAGTGGAAGTGCCCTATGCTCTCCAAGCTGTGTTTTTTAGATGTTTCAGAACACACCGTACACTTCTCCAGAGTGGCTGTTGGCAATTTACATCCCACCCATCAGCGTAGCAAGGCTCCCATTTCTCCATGGCCGGTCCTGCATTTCTGGTTTGGACACTTTTTTCCGCATGGCCCTTTTGCCCGCTGGGAAGCGAGACTTCTTTGGAGCGCTGATTGGCCTTTCCAGGTTGGTTGGTTGGCCAAAAAGGGCGTATGCGTTTTTTCCTGAATATATTCAGGAAAAAACGCATACGCCCTTTTTGGCCAAGGGCATCATTGTCCACGTTTTGCCGCTTTTCATGTGCTTTCAAGGCGATTCGAATCTACCTCCTGAAATCTGTTTCCTGCAATTCTGCCTTGCTTTCAAAGCCTCTTCGTTGCCTTCCCTTAATATATTTGTGGACGAGAGGTATCATTTAAAACTCTGCAGGTTTGTGAATTGCAGTGCCCCTGAGCTCCATTTTTCAACTCGCTTTTTTGGGAGCTGGCCGCAAAAGCGCAGGATTGCTTCAGGCCCTCTTCTGGTTCTGGGAGGCAGGCTGAGCTTGTGCTTAATTCTTCTTCCTGATGGGAAAATAGAGTGACCTGTGCCTGTCCCAACACCTAGAGCTAGTCTCTCATTGGTTCCCCCTCTTCCCGTTCATCCTCAGGATAAATTGCAACCTGTACGGAACAGGAGGTTAAAGGTGCTGATTCTCCAAGGAGGGAGATGGCTAGTAAATCGGCTGGAATGGCGAACCCGAGCAAAGGAGATGAGAAATGAGGTGCGTTTTAGAAACCTTTCCCGATCACACGGTGTACCATCTTCTGGGTTTCTCATGCCTGTTTTCGACGTAGGAAGATGCCCTTGAACCTGGAGATTTGGGACCCATGGGATGGGTACCATGCAGTATTACTTGAAAGGGTCTGCGTTGGCTCACCCAACCTCACCGAACCTCTCAGCCCCAAGAGTGTCCACCCTTATGTCTCAATCAGCTGTGGGTCTAGATATGGTCAATCCAGGTTGCATCACAGCCCGTGAACGAATTTTGTAAGAATTTCTCTCTCTTTCACTGTCTTTGTTTCACGGGTTTTGAAAAGTAATTTATTTTTATAATGGGGTTTAGCTGCTTTTCACGGCTGTGTTTATGCCGCTTTACACCCCCTTGACTCACTTACAGAGAGATATCAATACATAGGTTTGAAGATTCTTACTAGTCAGATATATTCTTGTGCGGTGAATAGGGGGTGTTGAGTCCAGTTCACTGAAAAAGGAATAGGTCTTGTCTCTTACATATTGGGTTTATGGAACGGTATCTGAGCTAATTTGAAACCCTTGTTTTATGCATCACCCCACCTCACCTTTCCCGTTCCGCAGCCATAGTGTGTTTCCTAAACGTGTGACTCTGTTCTGTTTTGCAATTCAGTTCAAGTGTAGCGGTTTTTACATTCCCTCTCTAAGTGATATCTTATGATAAGTGTCTTTTTCTGTGTGACTTATTTCACTTAGAATCGTCGTACCTAAATCCACTCATCGTGCTGCTACTAGCCTTATGACGTGGATTTCATGGCTGAGTGATATTCCATTGTACTTGAGGACCACAACTTCTTTATCCATTTTTCTCTTTCCTAGGATATTTAAGGTGTAATGAAGTGGGGGTTCTTGTCAACAGAGCAGCCCTAAACTTTGGGGTGCCTGTGTCTTGCTGATTTTTAGTTTTCCCAATTTATACGCCCATGAGTGGAAGTGCCCTATGCTCTCCAAGCTGTGTTTTTTAGATGTTTCAGAACACACCGTACACTTCTCCAGAGTGGCTGTTGGCAATTTACATCCCACCCATCAGCGTAGCAAGGCTCCCATTTCTCCATGGCCGGTCCTGCATTTCTGGTTTGGACACTTTTTTCCGCATGGCCCTTTTGCCCGCTGGGAAGCGAGACTTCTTTGGAGCGCTGATTGGCCTTTCCAGGTTGCTTGGTTGGCCAAAAAGGGCGTATGCGTTTTTTCCTGAATATATTCAGGAAAAAACGCATACGCCCTTTTTGGCCAAGGGCATCATTGTCCACGTTTTGCCGCTTTTCATGTGCTTTCAAGGCGATTCGAATCTACCTCCTGAAATCTGTTTCCTGCAATTCTGCCTTGCTTTCAAAGCCTCTTCGTTGCCTTCCCTTAATATATTTGTGGACGAGAGGTATCATTTAAAACTCTGCAGGTTTGTGAATTGCAGTGCCCCTGAGCTCCATTTTTCAACTCGCTTTTTTGGGAGCTGGCCGCAAAAGCGCAGGATTGCTTCAGGCCCTCTTTTGGTTCTGGGGGGCAGGCTGAGCTTGTGCTTAATTCTTCTTCCTGATGGGAAAATAGAGTGACCTGTGCCTGTCCCAACACCTAGAGCTAGTCTCTCATTGGTTCCCCCTCTTCCCGTTCATCCTCAGGACAAATTGCAACCTGTACGGAACAGGAGGTTAAAGGTGCTGATTCTCCATGGAGGGAGATGGCTAGTAAATCGGCTGGAATGGCGAACCCGAGCAAAGGAGATGAGAAATGAGGTGCGTTTTAGAAACCTTTCCCGATCACACGGTGTACCATCTTCTGGGTTTCTCATGCCTGTTTTCGATGTAGGAAGATGCCCTTGAACCTGGAGATTTGGGACCCATGGGATGGGTACAATGCAGTATTACTTGAAAGGGTCTGCGTTGGCTCACCCAACCTCACCGAACCTCTCAGCCCCAAGAGTGTCCACCCTTATGTCTCAATCAGCTGTGGGTCTAGATATGGTCAATCCAGGTTGCATCACAGCCCCTGAACGAATTTTGTAAGAATTTCTCTCTCTTTCACTGTCTTTGTTTCACGGGTTTTGAAAAGTAATTTATTTTTATAATGGGGTTTAGCTGCGTTTCACGGCTGTGTTTATGCCGCTTTACACCCCCTTGACTCACTCACAGAGAGATATCAATACATAGGTTTGAAGATTCTTACTAGTCAGATATATTCTTGTGCGGTGAATAGGGGGTGTTGAGTCCAGTTCACTGAAAAAGGAATAGGTCTTGTCTCTTACATATTGGGTTTATGGAACGGTATCTGAGCTAATTTGAAACCCTTGTTTTATGCATCACCCCACCTCACCTTTCCCGTTCAGCAGCCATAGTGTGTTTCCTAAACGTGTGACTCTGTTCTGTTTTGCAATTCAGTTCAAGTGTAGCGGTTTTTACATTCCCTCTCTAAGTGATATCTTATGATAAGTGTCTTTTTCTGTGTGACTTATTACACTTAGAATCGTCGTACCTAAATCCACTCATCGTGCTGCTACTAGCCTTATGACGTGGATTTCATGGCTGAGTGATATTCCATTGTACATGAGGACCACAACTTCTTTATCCATTTTTCTCTTTCCTAGGATATTTAAGGTGTAATGAAGTGGGGGTTCTTGTCAACAGAGCAGCCCTAAACTTTGGGATGCCTGTGTCTTGCTGATTTTTAGTTTTCCCAATTTATACGCCCATGAGTGGAAGTGCCCTATGCTCTCCAAGCTGTGTTTTTTAGATGTTTCAGAACACACCGTACACTTCTCCAGAGTGGCTGTTGGCAATTTACATCCCAGCCATCAGCGTAGCAAGGCTCCCATTTCTCCATGGCCGGTCCTGCATTTCTGGTTTGGACACTTTTTTCCACATGGCCCTTTTGCCCGCTGGGAAGCGAGACTTCTTTGGAGCGCTGATTGGCCTTTCCAGGTTGCTTGGTTGGCCAAAAAGGGCGTATGCGTTTTTTCCTGAATATATTCAGGAAAAAACGCATACGCCCTTTTTGGCCAAGGGCATCATTGTCCACGTTTTGCCGCTTTTCATGTGCTTTCAAGGCGATTCGAATCTACCTCCTGAAATCTGTTTCCTGCAATTCTGCCTTGCTTTCAAAGCCTCTTCGTTGCCTTCCCTTAATATATTTGTGGACGAGAGGTATCATTTAAAACTCTGCAGGTTTGTGAATTGCAGTGCCCCTGAGCTCCATTTTTCAACTCGCTTTTTTGGGAGCTGGCCGCAAAAGCGCAGGATTGCTTCAGGCCCTCTTTTGGTTCTGGGGGGCAGGCTGAGCTTGTGCTTAATTCTTCTTCCTGATGGGAAAATAGAGTGACCTGTGCCTGTCCCAACACCTAGAGCTAGTCTCTCATTGGTTCCCCCTCTTCCCGTTCATCCTCAGGACAAATTGCAACCTGTACGGAACAGGAGGTTAAAGGTGCTGATTCTCCATGGAGGGAGATGGCTAGTAAATCGGCTGGAATGGCGAACCCGAGCAAAGGAGATGAGAAATGAGGTGCGTTTTAGAAACCTTTCCCGATCACACGGTGTACCATCTTCTGGGTTTCTCATGCCTGTTTTCGACGTAGGAAGATGCCCTTGAACCTGGAGATTTGGGACCCATGGGATGGGTACAATGCAGTATTACTTGAAAGGGTCTGCGTTGGCTCACCCAACCTCACCGAACCTCTCAGCCCCAAGAGTGTCCACCCTTATGTCTCAATCAGCTCTGGGTCTAGATATGGTCAATCCAGGTTGCATCACAGCCCCTGAACGAATTTTGTAAGAATTTCTCTCTCTTTCACTGTCTTTGTTTCACGGGTTTTGAAAAGTAATTTATTTTTATAATGGGGTTTAGCTGCGTTTCACGGCTGTGTTTATGCCGCTTTACACCCCCTTGACTCACTCACAGAGAGATATCAATACATAGGTTTGAAGATTCTTACTAGTCAGATATATTCTTGTGCGGTGAATAGGGGGTGTTGAGTCCAGTTCACTGAAAAAGGAATAGGTCTTGTCTCTTACATATTGGGTTTATGGAACGGTATCTGAGCTAATTTGAAACCCTTGTTTTATGCATCACCCCACCTCACCTTTCCCGTTCAGCAGCCATAGTGTGTTTCCTAAACGTGTGACTCTGTTCTGTTTTGCAATTCAGTTCAAGTGTAGCGGTTTTTACATTCCCTCTCTAAGTGATATCTTATGATAAGTGTCTTTTTCTGTGTGACTTATTACACTTAGAATCGTCGTACCTAAATCCACTCATCGTGCTGCTACTAGCCTTATGACGTTGATTTCATGGCTGAGTGATATTCCATTGTACATGAGGACCACAACTTCTTTATCCATTTTTCTCTTTCCTAGGATTTTTAAGGTGTAATGAAGTGGGGGTTCTTGTCAACAGAGCAGCCCTAAACTTTGGGATGCCTGTGTCTTGCTGATTTTTAGTTTTCCCAATTTATACGCCCATGAGTGGAAGTGCCCTATGCTCTCCAAGCTGTGTTTTTTAGATGTTTCAGAACACACCGTACACTTCTCCAGAGTGGCTGTTGGCAATTTACATCCCAGCCATCAGCGTAGCAAGGCTCCCATTTCTCCATGGCCGGTCCTGCATTTCTGGTTTGGACACTTTTTTCCACATGGCCCTTTTGCCCGCTGGGAAGCGAGACTTCTTTGGAGCGCTGATTGGCCTTTCCAGGTTGCTTGGTTGGCCAAAAAGGGCGTATGCGTTTTTTCCTGAATATATTCAGGAAAAAACGCATACGCCCTTTTTGGCCAAGGGCATCATTGTCCACGTTTTGCCGCTTTTCATGTGCTTTCAAGGCGATTCGAATCTACCTCCTGAAATCTGTTTCCTGCAATTCTGCCTTGCTTTCAAAGCCTCTTCGTTGCCTTCCCTTAATATATTTGTGGACGAGAGGTATCATTTAAAACTCTGCAGGTTTGTGAATTGCAGTGCCCCTGAGCTCCATTTTTCAACTCGCTTTTTTGGGAGCTGGCCGCAAAAGCGCAGGATTGCTTCAGGCCCTCTTTTGGTTCTGGGGGGCAGGCTGAGCTTGTGCTTAATTCTTCTTCCTGATGGGAAAATAGAGTGACCTGTGCCTGTCCCAACACCTAGAGCTAGTCTCTCATTGGTTCCCCCTCTTCCCGTTCATCCTCAGGACAAATTGCAACCTGTACGGAACAGGAGGTTAAAGGTGCTGATTCTCCATGGAGGGAGATGGCTAGTAAATCGGCTGGAATGGCGAACCCGAGCAAAGGAGATGAGAAATGAGGTGCGTTTTAGAAACCTTTCCCGATCACACGGTGTACCATCTTCTGGGTTTCTCATGCCTGTTTTCGACGTAGG
The DNA here is from genome assembly GCF_949987535.1 of Balaenoptera acutorostrata. Taxonomy (NCBI): domain Eukaryota; kingdom Metazoa; phylum Chordata; class Mammalia; order Artiodactyla; family Balaenopteridae; genus Balaenoptera; species Balaenoptera acutorostrata. The sequence goes on from NW_026646838.1 coordinate 21,228, forward strand.
AAGATGCCCTTGAACCTGGAGATTTGGGACCCATGGGATGGGTACAATGCAGTATTACTTGAAAGGGTCTGCGTTGGCTCACCCAACCTCACCGAACCTCTCAGCCCCAAGAGTGTCCACCCTTATGTCTCAATCAGCTCTGGGTCTAGATATGGTCAATCCAGGTTGCATCACAGCCCCTGAACGAATTTTGTAAGAATTTCTCTCTCTTTCACTGTCTTTGTTTCACGGGTTTTGAAAAGTAATTTATTTTTATAATGGGGTTTAGCTGCGTTTCACGGCTGTGTTTATGCCGCTTTACACCCCCTTGACTCACTCACAGAGAGATATCAATACATAGGTTTGAAGATTCTTACTAGTCAGATATATTCTTGTGCGGTGAATAGGGGGTGTTGAGTCCAGTTCACTGAAAAAGGAATAGGTCTTGTCTCTTACATATTGGGTTTATGGAACGGTATCTGAGCTAATTTGAAACCCTTGTTTTATGCATCACCCCACCTCACCTTTCCCGTTCAGCAGCCATAGTGTGTTTCCTAAACGTGTGACTCTGTTCTGTTTTGCAATTCAGTTCAAGTGTAGCGGTTTTTACATTCCCTCTCTAAGTGATATCTTATGATAAGTGTCTTTTTCTGTGTGACTTATTACACTTAGAATCGTCGTACCTAAATCCACTCATCGTGCTGCTACTAGCCTTATGACGTTGATTTCATGGCTGAGTGATATTCCATTGTACATGAGGACCACAACTTCTTTATCCATTTTTCTCTTTCCTAGGATTTTTAAGGTGTAATGAAGTGGGGGTTCTTGTCAACAGAGCAGCCCTAAACTTTGGGATGCCTGTGTCTTGCTGATTTTTAGTTTTCCCAATTTATACGCCCATGAGTGGAAGTGCCCTATGCTCTCCAAGCTGTGTTTTTTAGATGTTTCAGAACACACCGTACACTTCTCCAGAGTGGCTGTTGGCAATTTACATCCCAGCCATCAGCGTAGCAAGGCTCCCATTTCTCCATGGCCGGTCCTGCATTTCTGGTTTGGACACTTTTTTCCACATGGCCCTTTTGCCCGCTGGGAAGCGAGACTTCTTTGGAGCGCTGATTGGCCTTTCCAGGTTGCTTGGTTGGCCAAAAAGGGCGTATGCGTTTTTTCCTGAATATATTCAGGAAAAAACGCATAAGCCCTTTTTGGCCAAGGGCATCATTGTCCACGTTTTGCCGCTTTTCATGTGCTTTCAAGGCGATTCGAATCTACCTCCTGAAATCTGTTTCCTGCAATTCTGCCTTGCTTTCAAAGCCTCTTCGTTGCCTTCCCTTAATATATTTGTGGACGAGAGGTATCATTTAAAACTCTGCAGGTTTGTGAATTGCAGGGCCCCTGAGCTCCATTTTTCAACTCGCTTTTTTGGGAGCTGGCCGCAAAAGCGCAGGATTGCTTCAGGCCCTCTTCTGGTTCTGGGGGGCAGGCTGAGCTTGTGCTTAATTCTTCTTCCTGATGGGAACATAGAGTGACCTGTGCCTGTCCCAACACCTAGAGCTAGTCTCTCATTGGTTCCCCCTCTTCCCGTTCATCCTCAGGACAAATTGCAACCTGTACGGAACAGGAGGTTAAAGGTGCTGATTCTCCAAGGAGGGAGATGGCTAGTAAATCGGCTGGAATGGCGAACCCGAGCCAAGGAGATGAGAAATGAGGTGCGTTTTAGAAACCTTTCCCGATCACACGGTGTACCGTCTTCTGGGTTTCTCATGCCTGTTTTCGACGTAGGAAGATGCCCTTGAACCTGGAGATTTGGGACCCATGGGATGGGTACCATGCAGTATTACTTGAAAGGGTCTGCGTTGGCTCACCCAACCTCACCGAACCTCTCAGCCCCAAGAGTGTCCACCCTTATGTCTCAATCAGCTGTGGGTCTAGATATGGTCAATCCAGGTTGCATCACAGCCCCTGAACGAATTTTGGAAGAATTTCTCTCTCTTTCACTGTCTTTGTTTCACGGGTTTTGAAAAGTAATTTATTTGTATAATGGGGTTTAGCTGCTTTTCACGGCTGTGTTTATGCCGCTTTACACCCCCTTGACTCACTTACGGAGAGATATCAATACATAGGTTTGAAGATTCTTACTAGTCAGATATATTCTTGTGCGGTGAATAGGGGGTGTTGAGTCCAGTTCACTGAAAAAGGAATAGGTCTTGTCTCTTACATATTGGGTTTATGGAACGGTATCTGAGCTAATTTGAAACCCTTGTTTTATGCATCACCCCACCTCACCTTTCCCGTTCAGCAGCCATAGTGTGTTTCCTAAACGTGTGACTCTGTTCTGTTTTGTAATTCAGTTCAAGTGTAGCGGTTTTTACATTCCCTCTCGAAGTGATATCTTATGATAAGTGTCTTTTTCTGTGTGACTTATTTCACTTAGAATCGTCGTACCTAAATCCACTCATCGTGCTGCTACTAGCCTTATGACGTTGATTTCATGGCTGAGTGATATTCCATTGTACATGAGGACCACAACTTCTTTATCCATTTTTCTCTTTCCTAGGATATTTAAGGTGTAATGAAGTGGGGGTTCTTGTCAACAGAGCAGCCCTAAACTTTGGGGTGCCTGTGTCTTGCTGATTTTTAGTTTTCCCAATTTATACGCCCATGAGTGGAAGTGCCCTATGCTCTCCAAGCTGTGTTTTTTAGATGTTTCAGAACACACCGTACACTTCTCCAGAGTGGCTGTTGGCAATTTACATCCCACCCATCAGCGTAGCAAGGCTCCCATTTCTCCATGGCCGGTCCTGCCTTTCTGGTTTGGACACTTGTTTCCGCATGGCCCTTTTGCCCGCTGGGAAGCGAGACTTCTTTGGAGCGCTGATTGGCCTTTCCAGGTTGCTTGGTTGGCCAAAAAGGGCGTATGCGTTTTTTCCTGAATATACTCAGGAAAAAACGCATACGCCCTTTTTGGCCAAGGGCATCATTGTCCACGTTTTGCCGCTTTTCATGTGCTTTCAAGGCGATTCGAATCTACCTCCTGAAATCTGTTTCCTGCAATTCTGCCTTGCTTTCAAAGCCTCTTCGTTGCCTTCCCTTAATATATTTGTGGACGAGAGGTATCATTTAAAACTCTGCAGGTTTGTGAATTGCAGGGCCCCTGAGCTCCATTTTTCAACTCGCTTTTTTGGGAGCTGGCCGCAAAAGCGCAGGATTGCTTCAGGCCCTCTTCTGGTTCTGGGGGGCAGGCTGAGCTTGTGCTTAATTCTTCTTCCTGATGGGAACATAGAGTGACCTGTGCCTGTCCCAACACCTAGAGCTAGTCTCTCATTGTTTCCCCCTCTTCCCGTTCATCCTCAGGACAAATTGCAACCTGTACGGAACAGGAGGTTAAAGGTGCTGATTCTCCAAGGAGGGAGATGGCTAGTAAATCGGCTGGAATGGCGAACCCGAGCCAAGGAGATGAGAAATGAGGTGCGTTTTAGAAACCTTTCCCGATCACACGGTGTACCGTCTTCTGGGTTTCTCATGCCTGTTTTCGACGTAGGAAGATGCCCTTGAACCTGGAGATTTGGGACCCATGGGATGGGTACCATGCAGTATTACTTGAAAGGGTCTGCGTTGGCTCACCCAACCTCACCGAACCTCTCAGCCCCAAGAGTGTCCACCCTTATGTCTCAATCAGCTGTGGGTCTAGATATGGTCAATCCAGGTTGCATCACAGCCCCTGAACGAATTTTGGAAGAATTTCTCTCTCTTTCACTGTCTTTGTTTCACGGGTTTTGAAAAGTAATTTATTTGTATAATGGGGTTTAGCTGCTTTTCACGGCTGTGTTTATGCCGCTTTAAACCCCCTTGACTCACTTACGGAGAGATATCAATACATAGGTTTGAAGATTCTTACTAGTCAGATATATTCTTGTGCGGTGAATAGGGGGTGTTGAGTCCAGTTCACTGAAAAAGGAATAGGTCTTGTCTCTTACATATTGGGTTTATGGAACGGTATCGGAGCTAATTTGAAACCCTTGTTTTATGCATCACCCCACCTCACCTTTCCCGTTCAGCAGCCATAGTGTGTTTCCTAAACGTGTGACTCTGTTCTGTTTTGTAATTCAGTTCAAGTGTAGCGGTTTTTACATTCCCTCTCGAAGTGATATCTTATGATAAGTGTCTTTTTCTGTGTGACTTATTTCACTTAGAATCGTCGTACCTAAATCCACTCATCGTGCTGCTACTAGCCTTATGACGTTGATTTCATGGCTGAGTGATATTCCATTGTACATGAGGACCACAACTTCTTTATCCATTTTTCTCTTTCCTAGGATATTTAAGGTGTAATGAAGTGGGGGTTCTTGTCAACAGAGCAGCCCTAAACTTTGGGGTGCCTGTGTCTTGCTGATTTTTAGTTTTCCCAATTTATACGCCCATGAGTGGAAGTGCCCTATGCTCTCCAAGCTGTGTTTTTTAGATGTTTCAGAACACACCGTACACTTCTCCAGAGTGGCTGTTGGCAATTTACATCCCACCCATCAGCGTAGCAAGGCTCCCATTTCTCCATGGCCGGTCCTGCCTTTCTGGTTTGGACACTTGTTTCCGCATGGCCCTTTTGCCCGCTGGGAAGCGAGACTTCTTTGGAGCGCTGATTGGCCTTTCCAGGTTGCTTGGTTGGCCAAAAAGGGCGTATGCGTTTTTTCCTGAATATACTCAGGAAAAAACGCATACGCCCTTTTTGGCCAAGGGCATCATTGTCCACGTTTTGCCGCTTTTCATGTGCTTTCAAGGCGATTCGAATCTACCTCCTGAAATCTGTTTCCTGCAATTCTGCCTTGCTTTCAAAGCCTCTTCGTTGCCTTCCCTTAATATATTTGTGGACGAGAGGTATCATTTAAAACTCTGCAGGTTTGTGAATTGCAGGGCCCCTGAGCTCCATTTTTCAACTCGCTTTTTTGGGAGCTGGCCGCAAAAGCGCAGGATTGCTTCAGGCCCTCTTCTGGTTCTGGGGGGCAGGCTGAGCTTGTGCTTAATTCTTCTTCCTGATGGGAACATAGAGTGACCTGTGCCTGTCCCAACACCTAGAGCTAGTCTCTCATTGTTTCCCCCTCTTCCCGTTCATCCTCAGGACAAATTGCAACCTGTACGGAACAGGAGGTTAAAGGTGCTGATTCTCCAAGGAGGGAGATGGCTAGTAAATCGGCTGGAATGGCGAACCCGAGCCAAGGAGATGAGAAATGAGGTGCGTTTTAGAAACCTTTCCCGATCACACGGTGTACCGTCTTCTGGGTTTCTCATGCCTGTTTTCGACGTAGGAAGATGCCCTTGAACCTGGAGATTTGGGACCCATGGGATGGGTACCATGCAGTATTACTTGAAAGGGTCTGCGTTGGCTCACCCAACCTCACCGAACCTCTCAGCCCCAAGAGTGTCCACCCTTATGTCTCAATCAGCTGTGGGTCTAGATATGGTCAATCCAGGTTGCATCACAGCCCCTGAACGAATTTTGGAAGAATTTCTCTCTCTTTCACTGTCTTTGTTTCACGGGTTTTGAAAAGTAATTTATTTGTATAATGGGGTTTAGCTGCTTTTCACGGCTGTGTTTATGCCGCTTTAAACCCCCTTGACTCACTTACGGAGAGATATCAATACATAGGTTTGAAGATTCTTACTAGTCAGATATATTCTTGTGCGGTGAATAGGGGGTGTTGAGTCCAGTTCACTGAAAAAGGAATAGGTCTTGTCTCTTACATATTGGGTTTATGGAACGGTATCTGAGCTAATTTGAAACCCTTGTTTTATGCATCACCCCACCTCACCTTTCCCGTTCAGCAGCCATAGTGTGTTTCCTAAACGTGTGACTCTGTTCTGTTTTGCAATTCAGTTCAAGTGTAGCGGTTTTTACATTCCCTCTCTAAGTGATATCTTATGATAAGTGTCTTTTTCTGTGTGACTTATTACACTAAGAATCGTCGTACCTAAATCCACTCATCGTGCTGCTACTAGCCTTATGACGTTGATTTCATGGCTGAGTGATATTCCATTGTACATGAGGACCACAACTTCTTTATCCATTTTTCTCTTTCCTAGGATTTTTAAGGTGTAATGAAGTGGGGGTTCTTGTCAACAGAGCAGCCCTAAACTTTGGGATGCCTGTGTCTTGCTGATTTTTAGTTTTCCCAATTTATACGCCCATGAGTGGAAGTGCCCTATGCTCTCCAAGCTGTGTTTTTTAGATGTTTCAGAACACACCGTACACTTCTCCAGAGTGGCTGTTGCCAATTTACATCCCAGCCATCAGCGTAGCAAGGCTCCCATTTCTCCATGGCCGGTCCTGCATTTCTGGTTTGGACACTTTTTTCCACATGGCCCTTTTGCCCGCTGGGAAGCGAGACTTCTTTGGAGCGCTGATTGGCCTTTCCAGGTTGCTTGGTTGGCCAAAAAGGGCGTATGCGTTTTTTCCTGAATATATTCAGGAAAAAACGCATACGCCCTTTTTGGCCAAGGGCATCATTGTCCACGTTTTGCCGCTTTTCATGTGCTTTCAAGGCGATTCGAATCTACCTCCTGAAATCTGTTTCCTGCAATTCTGCCTTGCTTTCAAAGCCTCTTCGTTGCCTTCCCTTAATATATTTGTGGACGAGAGGTATCATTTAAAACTCTGCAGGTTTGTGAATTGCAGTGCCCCTGAGCTCCATTTTTCAACTCGCTTTTTTGGGAGCTGGCCGCAAAAGCGCAGGATTGCTTCAGGCCCTCTTTTGGTTCTGGGGGGCAGGCTGAGCTTGTGCTTAATTCTTCTTCCTGATGGGAAAATAGAGTGACCTGTGCCTGTCCCAACACCTAGAGCTAGTCTCTCATTGGTTCCCCCTCTTCCCGTTCATCCTCAGGACAAATTGCAACCTGTACGGAACAGGAGGTTAAAGGTGCTGATTCTCCATGGAGGGAGATGGCTAGTAAATCGGCTGGAATGGCGAACCCGAGCAAAGGAGATGAGAAATGAGGTGCGTTTTAGAAACCTTTCCCGATCACACGGTGTACCATCTTCTGGGTTTCTCATGCCTGTTTTCGACGTAGGAAGATGCCCTTGAACCTGGAGATTTGGGACCCATGGGATGGGTACAATGCAGTATTACTTGAAAGGGTCTGCGTTGGCTCACCCAACCTCACCGAACCTCTCAGCCCCAAGAGTGTCCACCCTTATGTCTCAATCAGCTGTGGGTCTAGATATGGTCAATCCAGGTTGCATCACAGCCCCTGAACGAATTTTGGAAGAATTTCTCTCTCTTTCACTGTCTTTGTTTCACGGGTTTTGAAAAGTAATTTATTTGTATAATGGGGTTTAGCTGCTTTTCACGGCTGTGTTTATGCCGCTTTACACCCCCTTGACTCACTTACGGAGAGATATCAATACATAGGTTTGAAGATTCTTACTAGTCAGATATATTCTTGTGCGGTGAATAGGGGGTGTTGAGTCCAGTTCACTGAAAAAGGAATAGGTCTTGTCTCTTACATATTGGGTTTATGGAACGGTATCTGAGCTAATTTGAAACCCTTGTTTTATGCATCACCCCACCTCACCTTTCCCGTTCAGCAGCCATAGTGTGTTTCCTAAACGTGTGACTCTGTTCTGTTTTGCAATTCAGTTCAAGTGTAGCGGTTTTTACATTCCCTCTCGAAGTGATATCTTATGATAAGTGTCTTTTTCTGTGTGACTTATTTCACTTAGAATCGTCGTACCTAAATCCACTCATCGTGCTGCTACTAGCCTTATGACGTGGATTTCATGGCTGAGTGATATTCCATTGTACATGAGGACCACAACTTCTTTACCCATTTTTCTCTTTCCTAGGATATTTAAGGTGTAATGAAGTGGGGGTTCTTGTCAACAGAGCAGCCCTAAACTTTGGGGTGCCTGTGTCTTGCTGATTTTTAGTTTTCCCAATTTATACCCCCATGAGTGGAAGTGCCCTATGCTCTCCAAGCTGTGTTTTTTAGATGTTTCAGAACACACCGTACACTTCTCCAGAGTGGCTGTTGGCAATTTACATCCCACCCATCAGCGTAGCAAGGCTCCCATTTCTCCATGGCCGGTCCTGCATTTCTGGTTTGGACACTTTTTTCCGCATGGCCCTTTTGCCCGCTGGGAAGCGAGACTTCTTTGGAGCGCTGATTGGCCTTTCCAGGTTGCTTGGTTGGCCAAAAAGGGCGTATGCGTTTTTTCCTGAATATATTCAGGAAAAAACGCATACGCCCTTTTTGGCCAAGGGCATCATTGTCCACGTTTTGCCGCTTTTCATGTGCTTTCAAGGCGATTCGAATCTACCTCCTGAAATCTGTTTCCTGCAATTCTGCCTTGCTTTCAAAGCCTCTTCGTTGCCTTCCCTTAATATATTTGTGGACGAGAGGTATCATTTAAAACTCTGCAGGTTTGTGAATTGCAGGGCCCCTGAGCTCCATTTTTCAACTCGCTTTTTTGGGAGCTGGCCGCAAAAGCGCAGGATTGCTTCAGGCCCTCTTCTGGTTCTGGGGGGCAGGCTGAGCTTGTGCTTAATTCTTCTTCCTGATGGGAACATAGAGTGACCTGTGCCTGTCCCAACACCTAGAGCTAGTCTCTCATTGGTTCCCCCTCTTCCCGTTCATCCTCAGGACAAATTGCAACCTGTACGGAACAGGAGGTTAAAGGTGCTGATTCTCCAAGGAGGGAGATGGCTAGTAAATCGGCTGGAATGGCGAACCCGAGCAAAGGAGATGAGAAATGAGGTGCGTTTTAGAAACCTTTCCCGATCACACGGTGTACCATCTTCTGGGTTTCTCATGCCTGTTTTCGACGTAGGAAGATGCCCTTGAACCTGGAGATTTGGGACCCATGGGATGGGTACCATGCAGTATTACTTGAAAGGGTCTGCGTTGGCTCACCCAACCTCACCGAACCTCTCAGCCCCAAGAGTGTCCACCCTTATGTCTCAATCAGCTGTGGGTCTAGATATGGTCAATCCAGGTTGCATCACAGCCCCTGAACGAATTTTGGAAGAATTTCTCTCTCTTTCACTGTCTTTGTTTCACGGGTTTTGAAAAGTAATTTATTTGTATAATGGGGTTTAGCTGCTTTTCACGGCTGTGTTTATGCCGCTTTACACCCCCTTGACTCACTTACGGAGAGATATCAATACATAGGTTTGAAGATTCTTACTAGTCAGATATATTCTTGTGCGGTGAATAGGGGGTGTTGAGTCCAGTTCACTGAAAAAGGAATAGGTCTTGTCTCTTACATATTGGGTTTATGGAACGGTATCTGAGCTAATTTGAAACCCTTGTTTTATGCATCACCCCACCTCACCTTTCCCGTTCAGCAGCCATAGTGTGTTTCCTAAACGTGTGACTCTGTTCTGTTTTGTAATTCAGTTCAAGTGTAGCGGTTTTTACATTCCCTCTCGAAGTGATATCTTATGATAAGTGTCTTTTTCTGTGTGACTTATTTCACTTAGAATCGTCGTACCTAAATCCACTCATCGTGCTGCTACTAGCCTTATGACGTGGATTTCATGGCTGAGTGATATTCCATTGTACATGAGGACCACAACTTCTTTATCCATTTTTCTCTTTCCTAGGATATTTAAGGTGTAATGAAGTGGGGGTTCTTGTCAACAGAGCAGCCCTAAACTTTGGGGTGCCTGTGTCTTGCTGATTTTTAGTTTTCCCAATTTATACGCCCATGAGTGGAAGTGCCCTATGCTCTCCAAGCTGTGTGTTTTAGATGTTTCAGAACACACCGTACACTTCTCCAGAGTGGCTGTTGGCAATTTACATCCCACCCATCAGCGTAGCAAGGCTCCCATTTCTCCATGGCCGGTCCTGCCTTTCTGGTTTGGACACTTGTTTCCGCATGGCCCTTTTGCCCGCTGGGAAGCGAGACTTCTTTGGAGCGCTGATTGGCCTTTCCAGGTTGCTTGGTTGGCCAAAAAGGGCGTATGCGTTTTTTCCTGAATATATTCAGGAAAAAACGCATACGCCCTTTTTGGCCAAGGGCATCATTGTCCACGTTTTGCCGCTTTTCATGTGCTTTCAAGGCGATTCGAATCTACCTCCTGAAATCTGTTTCCTGCAATTCTGCCTTGCTTTCAAAGCCTCTTCGTTGCCTTCCCTTAATATATTTGTGGACGAGAGGTATCATTTAAAACTCTGCAGGTTTGTGAATTGCAGGGCCCCTGAGCTCCATTTTTCAACTCGCTTTTTTGGGAGCTGGCCGCAAAAGCGCAGGATTGCTTCAGGCCCTCTTCTGGTTCTGGGGGGCAGGCTGAGCTTGTGCTTAATTCTTCTTCCTGATGGGAACATAGAGTGACCTGTGCCTGTCCCAACACCTAGAGCTAGTCTCTCATTGGTTCCCCCTCTTCCCGTTCATCCTCAGGACAAATTGCAACCTGTACGGAACAGGAGGTTAAAGGTGCTGATTCTCCAAGGAGGGAGATGGCTAGTAAATCGGCTGGAATGGCGAACCCGAGCAAAGGAGATGAGAAATGAGGTGCGTTTTAGAAACCTTTCCCGATCACACGGTGTACCATCTTCTGGGTTTCTCATGCCTGTTTTCGACGTAGGAAGATGCCCTTGAACCTGGAGATTTGGGACCCATGGGATGGGTACCATGCAGTATTACTTGAAAGGGTCTGCGTTGGCTCACCCAACCTCACCGAACCTCTCAGCCCCAAGAGTGTCCACCCTTATGTCTCAATCAGCTGTGGGTCTAGATATGGTCAATCCAGGTTGCATCACAGCCCCTGAACGAATTTTGGAAGAATTTCTCTCTCTTTCACTGTCTTTGTTTCACGGGTTTTGAAAAGTAATTTATTTGTATAATGGGGTTTAGCTGCTTTTCACGGCTGTGTTTATGCCGCTTTACACCCCCTTGACTCACTTACGGAGAGATATCAATACATAGGTTTGAAGATTCTTACTAGTCAGATATATTCTTGTGCGGTGAATAGGGGGTGTTGAGTCCAGTTCACTGAAAAAGGAATAGGTCTTGTCTCTTACATATTGGGTTTATGGAACGGTATCTGAGCTAATTTGAAACCCTTGTTTTATGCATCACCCCACCTCACCTTTCCCGTTCAGCAGCCATAGTGTGTTTCCTAAACGTGTGACTCTGTTCTGTTTTGTAATTCAGTTCAAGTGTAGCGGTTTTTACATTCCCTCTCGAAGTGATATCTTATGATAAGTGTCTTTTTCTGTGTGACTTATTTCACTTAGAATCGTCGTACCTAAATCCACTCATCGTGCTGCTACTAGCCTTATGACGTGGATTTCATGGCTGAGTGATATTCCATTGTACATGAGGACCACAACTTCTTTACCCATTTTTCTCTTTCCTAGGATATTTAAGGTGTAATGAAGTGGGGGTTCTTGTCAACAGAGCAGCCCTAAACTTTGGGGTGCCTGTGTCTTGCTGATTTTTAGTTTTCCCAATTTATACCCCCATGAGTGGAAGTGCCCTATGCTCTCCAAGCTGTGTTTTTTAGATGTTTCAGAACACACCGTACACTTCTCCAGAGTGGCTGTTGGCAATTTACATCCCACCCATCAGCGTAGCAAGGCTCCCATTTCTCCATGGCCGGTCCTGCATTTCTGGTTTGGACACTTTTTTCCGCATGGCCCTTTTGCCCGCTGGGAAGCGAGACTTCTTTGGAGCGCTGATTGGCCTTTCCAGGTTGCTTGGTTGGCCAAAAAGGGCGTATGCGTTTTTTCCTGAATATATTCAGGAAAAAACGCATACGCCCTTTTTGGCCAAGGGCATCATTGTCCACGTTTTGCCGCTTTTCATGTGCTTTCAAGGCGATTCGAATCTACCTCCTGAAATCTGTTTCCTGCAATTCTGCCTTGCTTTCAAAGCCTCTTCGTTGCCTTCCCTTAATATATTTGTGGACGAGAGGTATCATTTAAAACTCTGCAGGTTTGTGAATTGCAGGGCCCCTGAGCTCCATTTTTCAACTCGCTTTTTTGGGAGCTGGCCGCAAAAGCGCAGGATTGCTTCAGGCCCTCTTCTGGTTCTGGGGGGCAGGCTGAGCTTGTGCTTAATTCTTCTTCCTGATGGGAACATAGAGTGACCTGTGCCTGTCCCAACACCTAGAGCTAGTCTCTCATTGGTTCCCCCTCTTCCCGTTCATCCTCAGGACAAATTGCAACCTGTACGGAACAGGAGGTTAAAGGTGCTGATTCTCCAAGGAGGGAGATGGCTAGTAAATCGGCTGGAATGGCGAACCCGAGCAAAGGAGATGAGAAATGAGGTGCGTTTTAGAAACCTTTCCCGATCACACGGTGTACCATCTTCTGGGTTTCTCATGCCTGTTTTCGACGTAGGAAGATGCCCTTGAACCTGGAGATTTGGGACCCATGGGATGGGTACCATGCAGTATTACTTGAAAGGGTCTGCGTTGGCTCACCCAACCTCACCGAACCTCTCAGCCCCAAGAGTGTCCACCCTTATGTCTCAATCAGCTGTGGGTCTAGATATGGTCAATCCAGGTTGCATCACAGCCCCTGAACGAATTTTGGAAGAATTTCTCTCTCTTTCACTGTCTTTGTTTCACGGGTTTTGAAAAGTAATTTATTTGTATAATGGGGTTTAGCTGCTTTTCACGGCTGTGTTTATGCCGCTTTACACCCCCTTGACTCACTTACGGAGAGATATCAATACATAGGTTTGAAGATTCTTACTAGTCAGATATATTCTTGTGCGGTGAATAGGGGGTGTTGAGTCCAGTTCACTGAAAAAGGAATAGGTCTTGTCTCTTACATATTGGGTTTATGGAACGGTATCTGAGCTAATTTGAAACCCTTGTTTTATGCATCACCCCACCTCACCTTTCCCGTTCAGCAGCCATAGTGTGTTTCCTAAACGTGTGACTCTGTTCTGTTTTGTAATTCAGTTCAAGTGTAGCGGTTTTTACATTCCCTCTCGAAGTGATATCTTATGATAAGTGTCTTTTTCTGTGTGACTTATTTCACTTAGAATCGTCGTACCTAAATCCACTCATCGTGCTGCTACTAGCCTTATGACGTGGATTTCATGGCTGAGTGATATTCCATTGTACATGAGGACCACAACTTCTTTATCCATTTTTCTCTTTCCTAGGATATTTAAGGTGTAATGAAGTGGGGGTTCTTGTCAACAGAGCAGCCCTAAACTTTGGGGTGCCTGTGTCTTGCTGATTTTTAGTTTTCCCAATTTATACGCCCATGAGTGGAAGTGCCCTATGCTCTCCAAGCTGTGTGTTTTAGATGTTTCAGAACACACCGTACACTTCTCCAGAGTGGCTGTTGGCAATTTACATCCCACCCATCAGCGTAGCAAGGCTCCCATTTCTCCATGGCCGGTCCTGCCTTTCTGGTTTGGACACTTGTTTCCGCATGGCCCTTTTGCCCGCTGGGAAGCAAGACTTCTTTGGAGCGCTGATTGGCCTTTCCAGGTTGCTTGGTTGGCCGAAAAGGGCGTATGCGTTTTTTCCTGAATATATTCAGGAAAAAACGCATACGCCCTTTTTGGCCAAGGGCATCATTGTCCACGTTTTGCCGCTTTTCATGTGCTTTCAAGGCGATTCGAATCTACCTCCTGAAATCTGTTTCCTGCAATTCTGCCTTGCTTTCAAAGCCTCTTCGTTGCCTTCCCTTAATATATTTGTGGACGAGAGGTATCATTTAAAACTCTGCAGGTTTGTGAATTGCAGGGCCCCTGAGCTCCATTTTTCAACTCGCTTTTTTGGGAGCTGGCCGCAAAAGCGCAGGATTGCTTCAGGCCCTCTTCTGGTTCTGGGGGGCAGGCTGAGCTTGTGCTTAATTCTTCTTCCTGATGGGAACATAGAGTGACCTGTGCCTGTCCCAACACCTAGAGCTAGTCTCTCATTGGTTCCCCCTCTTCCCGTTCATCCTCAGGACAAATTGCAACCTGTACGGAACAGGAGGTTAAAGGTGCTGATTCTCCAAGGAGGGAGATGGCTAGTAAATCGGCTGGAATGGCGAACCCGAGCAAAGGAGATGAGAAATGAGGTGCGTTTTAGAAACCTTTCCCGATCACACGGTGTACCATCTTCTGGGTTTCTCATGCCTGTTTTCGACGTAGGAAGATGCCCTTGAACCTGGAGATTTGGGACCCATGGGATGGGTACCATGCAGTATTACTTGAAAGGGTCTGCGTTGGCTCACCCAACCTCACCGAACCTCTCAGCCGCAAGAGTGTCCACCCTTATGTCTCAATCAGCTGTGGGTCTAGATATGGTCAATCCAGGTTGCATCACAGCCCCTGAACGAATTTTGGAAGAATTTCTCTCTCTTTCACTGTCTTTGTTTCACGGGTTTTGAAAAGTAATTTATTTGTATAATGGGGTTTAGCTGCTTTTCACGGCTGTGTTTATGCCGCTTTACACCCCCTTGACTCACTTACGGAGAGATATCAATACATAGCTTTGAAGATTCTTACTAGTCAGATATATTCTTGTGCGGTGAATAGGGGGTGTTGAGTCCAGTTCACTGAAAAAGGAATAGGTCTTGTCTCTTACATATTGGGTTTATGGAACGGTATCTGAGCTAATTTGAAACCCTTGTTTTATGCATCACCCCACCTCACCTTTCCCGTTCAGCAGCCATAGTGTGTTTCCTAAACGTGTGACTCTGTTCTGTTTTGTAATTCAGTTCAAGTGTAGCGGTTTTTACATTCCCTCTCGAAGTGATATCTTATGATAAGTGTCTTTTTCTGTGTGACTTATTTCACTTAGAATCGTCGTACCTAAATCCACTCATCGTGCTGCTACTAGCCTTATGACGTGGATTTCATGGCTGAGTGATATTCCATTGTACATGAGGACCACAACTTCTTTATCCATTTTTCTCTTTCCTAGGATATTTAAGGTGTAATGAAGTGGGGGTTCTTGTCAACAGAGCAGCCCTAAACTTTGGGGTGCCTCTGTCTTGCTGATTTTTAGTTTTCCCAATTTATACGCCCATGAGTGGAAGTGCCCTATGCTCTCCAAGCTGTGTTTTTTAGATGTTTCAGAACACACCGTACACTTCTCCAGAGTGGCTGTTGGCAATTTACATCCCACCCATCAGCGTAGCAAGGCTCCCATTTCTCCATGGCCGGTCCTGCCTTTCTGGTTTGGACACTTGTTTCCGCATGGCCCTTTTGCCCGCTGGGAAGCGAGACTTCTTTGGAGCGCTGATTGGCCTTTCCAGGTTGCTTGGTTGGCCAAAAAGGGCGTATGCGTTTTTTCCTGAATATATTCAGGAAAAAACGCATACGCCCTTTTTGGCCAAGGGCATCATTGTCCACGTTTTGCCGCTTTTCATGTGCTTTCAAGGCGATTCGAATCTACCTCCTGAAATCTGTTTCCTGCAATTCTGCCTTGCTTTCAAAGCCTCTTCGTTGCCTTCCCTTAATATATTTGTGGACGAGAGGTATCATTTAAAACTCTGCAGGTTTGTGAATTGCAGGGCCCCTGAGCTCCATTTTTCAACTCACTTTTTTGGGAGCTGGCCGCAAAAGCGCAGGATTGCTTCAGGCCCTCTTCTGGTTCTGGGGGGCAGGCTGAGCTTGTGCTTAATTCTTCTTCCTGATGGGAACATAGAGTGACCTGTGCCTGTCCCAACACCTAGAGCTAGTCTCTCATTGGTTCCCCCTCTTCCCGTTCATCCTCAGGACAAATTGCAACCTGTACGGAACAGGAGGTTAAAGGTGCTGATTCTCCAAGGAGGGAGATGGCTAGTAAATCGGCTGGAATGGCGAACCCGAGCCAAGGAGATGAGAAATGAGGTGCGTTTTAGAAACCTTTCCCGATCACACGGTGTACCGTCTTCTGGGTTTCTCATGCCTGTTTTCGACGTAGGAAGATGCCCTTGAACCTGGAGATTTGGGACCCATGGGATGGGTACCATGCAGTATTACTTGAAAGGGTCTGCGTTGGCTCACCCAACCTCACCGAACCTCTCAGCCCCAAGAGTGTCCACCCTTATGTCTCAATCAGCTGTGGGTCTAGATATGGTCAATCCAGGTTGCATCACAGCCCCTGAACGAATTTTGGAAGAATTTCTCTCTCTTTCACTGTCTTTGTTTCACGGGTTTTGAAAAGTAATTTATTTGTATAATGGGGTTTAGCTGCTTTTCACGGCTGTGTTTATGCCGCTTTACACCCCCTTGACTCACTTACGGAGAGATATCAATACATAGGTTTGAAGATTCTTACTAGTCAGATATATTCTTGTGCGGTGAATAGGGGGTGTTGAGTCCAGTTCACTGAAAAAGGAATAGGTCTTGTCTCTTACATATTGGGTTTATGGAACGGTATCTGAGCTAATTTGAAACCCTTGTTTTATGCATCACCCCACCTCACCTTTCCCGTTCAGCAGCCATAGTGTGTTTCCTAAACGTGTGACTCTGTTCTGTTTTGTAATTCAGTTCAAGTGTAGCGGTTTTTACATTCCCTCTCGAAGTGATATCTTATGATAAGTGTCTTTTTCTGTGTGACTTATTTCACTTAGAATCGTCGTACCTAAATCCACTCATCGTGCTGCTACTAGCCTTATGACGTGGATTTCATGGCTGAGTGATATTCCATTGTACATGAGGACCACAACTTCTTTATCCATTTTTCTCTTTCCTAGGATATTTAAGGTGTAATGAAGTGGGGGTTCTTGTCAACAGAGCAGCCCTAAACTTTGGGGTGCCTGTGTCTTGCTGATTTTTAGTTTTCCCAATTTATACGCCCATGAGTGGAAGTGCCCTATGCTCTCCAAGCTGTGTTTTTTAGATGTTTCAGAACACACCGTACACTTCTCCAGAGTGGCTGTTGGCAATTTACATCCCACCCATCAGCGTAGCAAGGCTCCCATTTCTCCATGGCCGGTCCTGCCTTTCTGGTTTGGACACTTGTTTCCGCATGGCCCTTTTGCCCGCTGGGAAGCGAGACTTCTTTGGAGCGCTGATTGGCCTTTCCAGGTTGCTTGGTTGGCCAAAAAGGGCGTATGCGTTTTTTCCTGAATATATTCAGGAAAAAACGCATACGCCCTTTTTGGCCAAGGGCATCATTGTCCACGTTTTGCCGCTTTTCATGTGCTTTCAAGGCGATTCGAATCTACCTCCTGAAATCTGTTTCCTGCAATTCTGCCTTGCTTTCAAAGCCTCTTCGTTGCCTTCCCTTAATATATTTGTGGACGAGAGGTATCATTTAAAACTCTGCAGGTTTGTGAATTGCAGGGCCCCTGAGCTCCATTTTTCAACTCGCTTTTTTGGGAGCTGGCCGCAAAAGCGCAGGATTGCTTCAGGCCCTCTTCTGGTTCTGGGGGGCAGGCTGAGCTTGTGCTTAATTCTTCTTCCTGATGGGAACATAGAGTGACCTGTGCCTGTCCCAACACCTAGAGCTAGTCTCTCATTGGTTCCCCCTCTTCCCGTTCATCCTCAGGACAAATTGCAACCTGTACGGAACAGGAGGTTAAAGGTGCTGATTCTCCAAGGAGGGAGATGGCTAGTAAATCGGCTGGAATGGCGAACCCGAGCCAAGGAGATGAGAAATGAGGTGCGTTTTAGAAACCTTTCCCGATCACACGGTGTACCGTCTTCTGGGTTTCTCATGCCTGTTTTCGACGTAGGAAGATGCCCTTGAACCTGGAGATTTGGGACCCATGGGATGGGTACCATGCAGTATTACTTGAAAGGGTCTGCGTTGGCTCACCCAACCTCACCGAACCTCTCAGCCCCAAGAGTGTCCACCCTTATGTCTCAATCAGCTGTGGGTCTAGATATGGTCAATCCAGGTTGCATCACAGCCCCTGAACGAATTTTGGAAGAATTTCTCTCTCTTTCACTGTCTTTGTTTCACGGGTTTTGAAAAGTAATTTATTTGTATAATGGGGTTTAGCTGCTTTTCACGGCTGTGTTTATGCCGCTTTACACCCCCTTGACTCACTTACGGAGAGATATCAATACATAGGTTTGAAGATTCTTACTAGTCAGATATATTCTTGTGCGGTGAATAGGGGGTGTTGAGTCCAGTTCACTGAAAAAGGAATAGGTCTTGTCTCTTACATATTGGGTTTATGGAACGGTATCTGAGCTAATTTGAAACCCTTGTTTTATGCATCACCCCACCTCACCTTTCCCGTTCAGCAGCCATAGTGTGTTTCCTAAACGTGGGACTCTGTTCTGTTTTGTAATTCAGTTCAAGTGTAGCGGTTTTTACATTCCCTCTCGAAGTGATATCTTATGATAAGTGTCTTTTTCTGTGTGACTCATTTCACTTAGAATCGTCGTACCTAAATCCACTCATCGTGCTGCTACTAGCCTTATGACGTGGATTTCATGGCTGAGTGATATTCCATTGTACATGAGGACCACAACTTCTTTATCCATTTTTCTCTTTCCTAGGATATTTAAGGTGTAATGAAGTGGGGGTTCTTGTCAACAGAGCAGCCCTAAACTTTGGGGTGCCTCTGTCTTGCTGATTTTTAGTTTTCCCAATTTATACGCCCATGAGTAGAAGTGCCCTATGCTCTCCAAGCTGTGTGTTTTAGATGTTTCAGAACACACCGTACACTTCTCCAGAGTGGCTGTTGGCAATTTACATCCCACCCATCAGCGTAGCAAGGCTCCCATTTCTCCATGGCCGGTCCTGCCTTTCTGGTTTGGACACTTGTTTCCGCATGGCCCTTTTGCCCGCTGGGAAGCGAGACTTCTTTGGAGCGCTGATTGGCCTTTCCAGGTTGCTTGGTTGGCCAAAAAGGGCGTATGCGTTTTTTCCTGAATATATTCAGGAAAAAACACATACGCCCTTTTTGGCCAAGGGCATCATTGTCCACGTTTTGCCGCTTTTCATGTGCTTTCAAGGCGATTCGAATCTACCTCCTGAAATCTGTTTCCTGCAATTCTGCCTTGCTTTCAAAGCCTCTTCGTTGCCTTCCCTTAATATATTTGTGGACGAGAGGTATCATTTAAAACTCTGCAGGTTTGTGAATTGCAGGGCCCCTGAGCTCCATTTTTCAACTCGCTTTTTTGGGAGCTGGCCGCAAATGCGCAGGATTGCTTCAGGCCCTCTTCTGGTTCTGGGGGGCAGGCTGAGCTTGTGCTTAATTCTTCTTCCTGATGGGAAAATAGAGTGACCTGTGCCTGTCCCAACACCTAGAGCTAGTCTCTCATTGGTTCCCCCTCTTCCCGTTCATCCTCAGGACAAATTGCAACCTGTACGGAACAGGAGGTTAAAGGTGCTGATTCTCCAAGGAGGGAGATGGCTAGTAAATCGGCTGGAATGGCGAACCCGAGCAAAGGAGATGAGAAATGAGGTGCGTTTTAGAAACCTTTCCCGATCACACGGTGTACCGTCTTCTGGGTTTCTCATGCCTGTTTTCGACGTAGGAAGATGCCCTTGAACCTGGAGATTTGGGACCCATGGGATGGGTACCATGCAGTATTACTTGAAAGGGTCTGCGTTGGCTCACCCAACCTCACCGAACCTCTCAGCCCCAAGAGTGTCCACCCTTATGTCTCAATCAGCTGTGGGTCTAGATATGGTCAATCCAGGTTGCATCACAGCCCCTGAACGAATTTTGGAAGAATTTCTCTCTCTTTCACTGTCTTTGTTTCACGGGTTTTGAAAAGTAATTTATTTGTATAATGGGGTTTAGCTGCTTTTCACGGCTGTGTTTATGCCGCTTTACACCCCTTGACTCACTTACGGAGAGATATCAATACATAGGTTTGAAGATTCTTACTAGTCAGATATATTCTTGTGCGGTGAATAGGGGGTGTTGAGTCCAGTTCACTGAAAAAGGAATAGGTCTTGTCTCTTACATATTGGGTTTATGGAACGGTATCTGAGCTAATTTGAAACCCTTGTTTTATGCATCACCCCACCTCACCTTTCCCGTTCAGCAGCCATAGTGTGTTTCCTAAACGTGTGACTCTGTTCTGTTTTGTAATTCAGTTCAAGTGTAGCGGTTTTTACATTCCCTCTCGAAGTGATATCTTATGATAAGTGTCTTTTTCTGTGTGACTTATTTCACTTAGAATCGTCGTACCTAAATCCACTCATCGTGCTGCTACTAGCCTTATGACGTTGATTTCATGGCTGAGTGATATTCCATTGTACATGAGGACCACAACTTCTTTATCCATTTTTCTCTTTCCTAGGATATTTAAGGTGTAATGAAGTGGGGGTTCTTGTCAACAGAGCAGCCCTAAACTTTGGGGTGCCTGTGTCTTGCTGATTTTTAGTTTTCCCAATTTATACGCCCATGTGTGGAAGTGCCCTATGCTCTCCAAGCTGTGTTTTTTAGATGTTTCAGAACACACCGTACACTTCTCCAGAGTGGCTGTTGGCAATTTACATCCCACCCATCAGCGTAGCAAGGCTCCCATTTCTCCATGGCCGGTCCTGCATTTCTGGTTTGGACACTTTTTTCCGCATGGCCCTTTTGCCCGCTGGGAAGCGAGACTTCTTTGGAGCGCTGATTGGCCTTTCCAGGTTGCTTGGTTGGCCAAAAAGGGCGTATGCGTTTTTTCCTGAATATATTCAGGAAAAAACGCATACGCCCTTTTTGGCCAAGGGCATCATTGTCCACGTTTTGCCGCTTTTCATGTGCTTTCAAGGCGATTCGAATCTACCTCCTGAAATCTGTTTCCTGCAATTCTGCCTTGCTTTCAAAGCCTCTTCGTTGCCTTCCCTTAATATATTTGTGGACGAGAGGTATCATTTAAAACTCTGCAGGTTTGTGAATTGCAGGGCCCCTGAGCTCCATTTTTCAACTCGCTTTTTTGGGAGCTGGCCGCAAAAGCGCAGGATTGCTTCAGGCCCTCTTCTGGTTCTGGGGGGCAGGCTGAGCTTGTGCTTAATTCTTCTTCCTGATGGGAACATAGAGTGACCTGTGCCTGTCCCAACACCTAGAGCTAGTCTCTCATTGGTTCCCCCTCTTCCCGTTCATCCTCAGGACAAATTGCAACCTGTACGGAACAGGAGGTTAAAGGTGCTGATTCTCCAAGGAGGGAGATGGCTAGTAAATCGGCTGGAATGGCGAACCCGAGCCAAGGAGATGAGAAATGAGGTGCGTTTTAGAAACCTTTCCCGATCACACGGTGTACCATCTTCTGGGTTTCTCATGCCTGTTTTCGACGTAGGAAGATGCCCTTGAACCTGGAGATTTGGGACCCATGGGATGGGTACCATGCAGTATTACTTGAAAGGGTCTGCGTTGGCTCACCCAACCTCACCGAACCTCTCAGCCCCAAGAGTGTCCACCCTTATGTCTCAATCAGCTGTGGGTCCAGATATGGTCAATCCAGGTTGCATCACAGCCCCTGAACGAATTTTGGAAGAATTTCTCTCTCTTTCACTGTCTTTGTTTCACGGGTTTTGAAAAGTAATTTATTTGTATAATGGGGTTTAGCTGCTTTTCACGGCTGTGTTTATGCCGCTTTACACCCCCTTGACTCACTTACGGAGAGATATCAATACATAGGTTTGAAGATTCTTACTAGTCAGATATATTCTTGTGCGGTGAATAGGGGGTGTTGAGTCCAGTTCACTGAAAAAGGAATAGGTCTTGTCTCTTACATATTGGGTTTATGGAACGGTATCTGAGCTAATTTGAAACCCTTGTTTTATGCATCACCCCACCTCACCTTTCCCGTTCAGCAGCCATAGTGTGTTTCCTAAACGTGTGACTCTGTTCTGTTTTGTAATTCAGTTCAAGTGTAGCGGTTTTTACATTCCCTCTCGAAGTGATATCTTATGATAAGTGTCTTTTTCTGTGTGACTTATTTCACTTAGAATCGTCGTACCTAAATCCACTCATCGTGCTGCTACTAGCCTTATGACGTTGATTTCATGGCTGAGTGATATTCCATTGTACATGAGGACCACAACTTCTTTATCCATTTTTCTCTTTCCTAGGATATTTAAGGTGTAATGAAGTGGGGGTTCTTGTCAACAGAGCAGCCCTAAACTTTGGGGTGCCTGTGTCTTGCTGATTTTTAGTTTTCCCAATTTATACGCCCATGAGTGGAAGTGCCCTATGCTCTCCAAGCTGTGTTTTTTAGATGTTTCAGAACACACCGTACACTTCTCCAGAGTGGCTGTTGGCAATTTACATCCCACCCATCAGCGTAGCAAGGCTCCCATTTCTCCATGGCCGGTCCTGCATTTCTGGTTTGGACACTTTTTTCCGCATGGCCCTTTTGCCCGCTGGGAAGCGAGACTTCTTTGGAGCGCTGATTGGCCTTTCCAGGTTGCTTGGTTGGCCAAAAAGGGCGTATGCGTTTTTTCCTGAATATATTCAGGAAAAAACGCATACGCCCTTTTTGGCCAAGGGCATCATTGTCCACGTTTTGCCGCTTTTCATGTGCTTTCAAGGCGATTCGAATCTACCTCCTGAAATCTGTTTCCTGCAATTCTGCCTTGCTTTCAAAGCCTCTTCGTTGCCTTCCCTTAATATATTTGTGGACGAGAGGTATCATTTAAAACTCTGCAGGTTTGTGAATTGCAGGGCCCCTGAGCTCCATTTTTCAACTCGCTTTTTTGGGAGCTGGCCGCAAAAGCGCAGGATTGCTTCAGGCCCTCTTCTGGTTCTGGGGGGCAGGCTGAGCTTGTGCTTAATTCTTCTTCCTGATGGGAACATAGAGTGACCTGTGCCTGTCCCAACACCTAGAGCTAGTCTCTCATTGGTTCCCCCTCTTCCCGTTCATCCTCAGGACAAATTGCAACCTGTACGGAACAGGAGGTTAAAGGTGCTGATTCTCCAAGGAGGGAGATGGCTAGTAAATCGGCTGGAATGGCGAACCCGAGCCAAGGAGATGAGAAATGAGGTGCGTTTTAGAAACCTTTCCCGATCACACGGTGTACCGTCTTCTGGGTTTCTCATGCCTGTTTTCGACGTAGGAAGATGCCCTTGAACCTGGAGATTTGGGACCCATGGGATGGGTACCATGCAGTATTACTTGAAAGGGTCTGCGTTGGCTCACCCAACCTCACCGAACCTCTCAGCCCCAAGAGTGTCCACCCTTATGTCTCAATCAGCTGTGGGTCTAGATATGGTCAATCCAGGTTGCATCACAGCCCCTGAACGAATTTTGGAAGAATTTCTCTCTCTTTCACTGTCTTTGTTTCACGGGTTTTGAAAAGTAATTTATTTGTATAATGGGGTTTAGCTGCTTTTCACGGCTGTGTTTATGCCGCTTTACACCCCCTTGACTCACTTACGGAGAGATATCAATACATAGGTTTGAAGATTCTTACTAGTCAGATATATTCTTGTGCGGTGAATAGGGGGTGTTGAGTCCAGTTCACTGAAAAAGGAATAGGTCTTGTCTCTTACATATTGGGTTTATGGAACGGTATCTGAGCTAATTTGAAACCCTTGTTTTATGCATCACCCCACCTCACCTTTCCCGTTCAGCAGCCATAGTGTGTTTCCTAAACGTGTGACTCTGTTCTGTTTTGTAATTCAGTTCAAGTGTAGCGGTTTTTACATTCCCTCTCGAAGTGATATCTTATGATAAGTGTCTTTTTCTGTGTGACTTATTTCACTTAGAATCGTCGTACCTAAATCCACTCATCGTGCTGCTACTAGCCTTATGACGTTGATTTCATGGCTGAGTGATATTCCATTGTACATGAGGACCACAACTTCTTTATCCATTTTTCTCTTTCCTAGGATATTTAAGGTGTAATGAAGTGGGGGTTCTTGTCAACAGAGCAGCCCTAAACTTTGGGGTGCCTGTGTCTTGCTGATTTTTAGTTTTCCCAATTTATACGCCCATGAGTGGAAGTGCCCTATGCTCTCCAAGCTGTGTTTTTTAGATGTTTCAGAACACACCGTACACTTCTCCAGAGTGGCTGTTGGCAATTTACATCCCACCCATCAGCGTAGCAAGGCTCCCATTTCTCCATGGCCGGTCCTGCATTTCTGGTTTGGACACTTTTTTCCGCATGGCCCTTTTGCCCGCTGGGAAGCGAGACTTCTTTGGAGCGCTGATTGGCCTTTCCAGGTTGCTTGGTTGGCCAAAAAGGGCGTATGCGTTTTTTCCTGAATATATTCAGGAAAAAACGCATACGCCCTTTTTGGCCAAGGGCATCATTGTCCACGTTTTGCCGCTTTTCATGTGCTTTCAAGGCGATTCGAATCTACCTCCTGAAATCTGTTTCCTGCAATTCTGCCTTGCTTTCAAAGCCTCTTCGTTGCCTTCCCTTAATATATTTGTGGACGAGAGGTATCATTTAAAACTCTGCAGGTTTGTGAATTGCAGGGCCCCTGAGCTCCATTTTTCAACTCGCTTTTTTGGGAGCTGGCCGCAAAAGCGCAGGATTGCTTCAGGCCCTCTTCTGGTTCTGGGGGGCAGGCTGAGCTTGTGCTTAATTCTTCTTCCTGATGGGAACATAGAGTGACCTGTGCCTGTCCCAACACCTAGAGCTAGTCTCTCATTGGTTCCCCCTCTTCCCGTTCATCCTCAGGACAAATTGCAACCTGTACGGAACAGGAGGTTAAAGGTGCTGATTCTCCAAGGAGGGAGATGGCTAGTAAATCGGCTGGAATGGCGAACCCGAGCCAAGGAGATGAGAAATGAGGTGCGTTTTAGAAACCTTTCCCGATCACACGGTGTACCATCTTCTGGGTTTCTCATGCCTGTTTTCGACGTAGGAAGATGCCCTTGAACCTGGAGATTTGGGACCCATGGGATGGGTACCATGCAGTATTACTTGAAAGGGTCTGCGTTGGCTCACCCAACCTCACCGAACCTCTCAGCCCCAAGAGTGTCCACCCTTATGTCTCAATCAGCTGTGGGTCTAGATATGGTCAATCCAGGTTGCATCACAGCCCCTGAACGAATTTTGGAAGAATTTCTCTCTCTTTCACTGTCTTTGTTTCACGGGTTTTGAAAAGTAATTTATTTGTATAATGGGGTTTAGCTGCTTTTCACGGCTGTGTTTATGCCGCTTTACACCCCCTTGACTCACTTACGGAGAGATATCAATACATAGGTTTGAAGATTCTTACTAGTCAGATATATTCTTGTGCGGTGAATAGGGGGTGTTGAGTCCAGTTCACTGAAAAAGGAATAGGTCTTGTCTCTTACATATTGGGTTTATGGAACGGTATCTGAGCTAATTTGAAACCCTTGTTTTATGCATCACCCCACCTCACCTTTCCCGTTCAGCAGCCATAGTGTGTTTCCTAAACGTGTGACTCTGTTCTGTTTTGTAATTCAGTTCAAGTGTAGCGGTTTTTACATTCCCTCTCGAAGTGATATCTTATGATAAGTGTCTTTTTCTGTGTGACTTATTTCACTTAGAATCGTCGTACCTAAATCCACTCATCGTGCTGCTACTAGCCTTATGACGTTGATTTCATGGCTGAGTGATATTCCATTGTACATGAGGACCACAACTTCTTTATCCATTTTTCTCTTTCCTAGGATATTTAAGGTGTAATGAAGTGGGGGTTCTTGTCAACAGAGCAGCCCTAAACTTTGGGGTGCCTGTGTCTTGCTGATTTTTAGTTTTCCCAATTTATACGCCCATGAGTGGAAGTGCCCTATGCTCTCCAAGCTGTGTTTTTTAGATGTTTCAGAACACACCGTACACTTCTCCAGAGTGGCTGTTGGCAATTTACATCCCACCCATCAGCGTAGCAAGGCTCCCATTTCTCCATGGCCGGTCCTGCATTTCTGGTTTGGACACTTTTTTCCGCATGGCCCTTTTGCCCGCTGGGAAGCGAGACTTCTTTGGAGCGCTGATTGGCCTTTCCAGGTTGCTTGGTTGGCCAAAAAGGGCGTATGCGTTTTTTCCTGAATATATTCAGGAAAAAACGCATACGCCCTTTTTGGCCAAGGGCATCATTGTCCACGTTTTGCCGCTTTTCATGTGCTTTCAAGGCGATTCGAATCTACCTCCTGAAATCTGTTTCCTGCAATTCTGCCTTGCTTTCAAAGCCTCTTCGTTGCCTTCCCTTAATATATTTGTGGACGAGAGGTATCATTTAAAACTCTGCAGGTTTGTGAATTGCAGGGCCCCTGAGCTCCATTTTTCAACTCGCTTTTTTGGGAGCTGGCCGCAAAAGCGCAGGATTGCTTCAGGCCCTCTTCTGGTTCTGGGGGGCAGGCTGAGCTTGTGCTTAATTCTTCTTCCTGATGGGAACATAGAGTGACCTGTGCCTGTCCCAACACCTAGAGCTAGTCTCTCATTGGTTCCCCCTCTTCCCGTTCATCCTCAGGACAAATTGCAACCTGTACGGAACAGGAGGTTAAAGGTGCTGATTCTCCAAGGAGGGAGATGGCTAGTAAATCGGCTGGAATGGCGAACCCGAGCCAAGGAGATGAGAAATGAGGTGCGTTTTAGAAACCTTTCCCGATCACACGGTGTACCATCTTCTGGGTTTCTCATGCCTGTTTTCGACGTAGGAAGATGCCCTTGAACCTGGAGATTTGGGACCCATGGGATGGGTACCATGCAGTATTACTTGAAAGGGTCTGCGTTGGCTCACCCAACCTCACCGAACCTCTCAGCCCCAAGAGTGTCCACCCTTATGTCTCAATCAGCTGTGGGTCTAGATATGGTCAATCCAGGTTTCATCACAGCCCCTGAACGAATTTTGGAAGAATTTCTCTCTCTTTCACTGTCTTTGTTTCACGGGTTTTGAAAAGTAATTTATTTGTATAATGGGGTTTAGCTGCTTTTCACGGCTGTGTTTATGCCGCTTTACACCCCCTTGACTCACTTACGGAGAGATATCAATACATAGGTTTGAAGATTCTTACTAGTCAGATATATTCTTGTGCGGTGAATAGGGGGTGTTGAGTCCAGTTCACTGAAAAAGGAATAGGTCTTGTCTCTTACATATTGGGTTTATGGAACGGTATCTGAGCTAATTTGAAACCCTTGTTTTATGCATCACCCCACCTCACCTTTCCCGTTCAGCAGCCATAGTGTGTTTCCTAAACGTGTGACTCTGTTCTGTTTTGTAATTCAGTTCAAGTGTAGCGGTTTTTACATTCCCTCTCGAAGTGATATCTTATGATAAGTGTCTTTTTCTGTGTGACTTATTTCACTTAGAATCGTCGTACCTAAATCCACTCATCGTGCTGCTACTAGCCTTATGACGTTGATTTCATGGCTGAGTGATATTCCATTGTACATGAGGACCCCAACTTCTTTATCCATTTTTCTCTTTCCTAGGATATTTAAGGTGTAATGAAGTGGGGGTTCTTGTCAACAGAGCAGCCCTAAACTTTGGGGTGCCTGTGTCTTGCTGATTTTTAGTTTTCCCAATTTATACGCCCATGAGTGGAAGTGCCCTATGCTCTCCAAGCTGTGTTTTTTAGATGTTTCAGAACACACCGTACACTTCTCCAGAGTGGCTGTTGGCAATTTACATCCCACCCATCAGCGTAGCAAGGCTCCCATTTCTCCATGGCCGGTCCTGCATTTCTGGTTTGGACACTTTTTTCCGCATGGCCCTTTTGCCCGCTGGGAAGCGAGACTTCTTTGGAGCGCTGATTGGCCTTTCCAGGTTGCTTGGTTGGCCAAAAAGGGCGTATGCGTTTTTTCCTGAATATATTCAGGAAAAAACGCATACGCCCTTTTTGGCCAAGGGCATCATTGTCCACGTTTTGCCGCTTTTCATGTGCTTTCAAGGCGATTCGAATCTACCTCCTGAAATCTGTTTCCTGCAATTCTGCCTTGCTTTCAAAGCCTCTTCGTTGCCTTCCCTTAATATATTTGTGGACGAGAGGTATCATTTAAAACTCTGCAGGTTTGTGAATTGCAGGGCCCCTGAGCTCCATTTTTCAACTCGCTTTTTTGGGAGCTGGCCGCAAAAGCGCAGGATTGCTTCAGGCCCTCTTCTGGTTCTGGGGGGCAGGCTGAGCTTGTGCTTAATTCTTCTTCCTGATGGGAACATAGAGTGACCTGTGCCTGTCCCAACACCTAGAGCTAGTCTCTCATTGGTTCCCCCTCTTCCCGTTCATCCTCAGGACAAATTGCAACCTGTACGGAACAGGAGGTTAAAGGTGCTGATTCTCCAAGGAGGGAGATGGCTAGTAAATCGGCTGGAATGGCGAACCCGAGCCAAGGAGATGAGAAATGAGGTGCGTTTTAGAAACCTTTCCCGATCACACGGTGTACCATCTTCTGGGTTTCTCATGCCTGTTTTCGACGTAGGAAGATGCCCTTGAACCTGGAGATTTGGGACCCATGGGATGGGTACCATGCAGTATTACTTGAAAGGGTCTGCGTTGGCTCACCCAACCTCACCGAACCTCTCAGCCCCAAGAGTGTCCACCCTTATGTCTCAATCAGCTGTGGGTCTAGATATGGTCAATCCAGGTTGCATCACAGCCCCTGAACGAATTTTGGAAGAATTTCTCTCTCTTTCACTGTCTTTGTTTCACGGGTTTTGAAAAGTAATTTATTTGTATAATGGGGTTTAGCTGCTTTTCACGGCTGTGTTTATGCCGCTTTACACCCCCTTGACTCACTTACGGAGAGATATCAATACATAGGTTTGAAGATTCTTACTAGTCAGATATATTCTTGTGCGGTGAATAGGGGGTGTTGAGTCCAGTTCACTGAAAAAGGAATAGGT
This sequence comes from Balaenoptera acutorostrata, assembly GCF_949987535.1. NCBI lineage: Eukaryota > Metazoa > Chordata > Mammalia > Artiodactyla > Balaenopteridae > Balaenoptera > Balaenoptera acutorostrata. Next base: position 49,794 of record NW_026646838.1, read on the forward strand.
CTTGTCTCTTACATATTGGGTTTATGGAACGGTATCTGAGCTAATTTGAAACCCTTGTTTTATGCATCACCCCACCTCACCTTTCCCGTTCAGCAGCCATAGTGTGTTTCCTAAACGTGTGACTCTGTTCTGTTTTGTAATTCAGTTCAAGTGTAGCGGTTTTTACATTCCCTCTCGAAGTGATATCTTATGATAAGTGTCTTTTTCTGTGTGACTTATTTCACTTAGAATCGTCGTACCTAAATCCACTCATCGTGCTGCTACTAGCCTTATGACGTTGATTTCATGGCTGAGTGATATTCCATTGTACATGAGGACCACAACTTCTTTATCCATTTTTCTCTTTCCTAGGATATTTAAGGTGTAATGAAGTGGGGGTTCTTGTCAACAGAGCAGCCCTAAACTTTGGGGTGCCTGTGTCTTGCTGATTTTTAGTTTTCCCAATTTATACGCCCATGAGTGGAAGTGCCCTATGCTCTCCAAGCTGTGTTTTTTAGATGTTTCAGAACACACCGTACACTTCTCCAGAGTGGCTGTTGGCAATTTACATCCCACCCATCAGCGTAGCAAGGCTCCCATTTCTCCATGGCCGGTCCTGCATTTCTGGTTTGGACACTTTTTTCCGCATGGCCCTTTTGCCCGCTGGGAAGCGAGACTTCTTTGGAGCGCTGATTGGCCTTTCCAGGTTGCTTGGTTGGCCAAAAAGGGCGTATGCGTTTTTTCCTGAATATATTCAGGAAAAAACGCATACGCCCTTTTTGGCCAAGGGCATCATTGTCCACGTTTTGCCGCTTTTCATGTGCTTTCAAGGCGATTCGAATCTACCTCCTGAAATCTGTTTCCTGCAATTCTGCCTTGCTTTCAAAGCCTCTTCGTTGCCTTCCCTTAATATATTTGTGGACGAGAGGTATCATTTAAAACTCTGCAGGTTTGTGAATTGCAGGGCCCCTGAGCTCCATTTTTCAACTCGCTTTTTTGGGAGCTGGCCGCAAAAGCGCAGGATTGCTTCAGGCCCTCTTCTGGTTCTGGGGGGCAGGCTGAGCTTGTGCTTAATTCTTCTTCCTGATGGGAACATAGAGTGACCTTTGCCTGTCCCAACACCTAGAGCTAGTCTCTCATTGGTTCCCCCTCTTCCCGTTCATCCTCAGGACAAATTGCAACCTGTACGGAACAGGAGGTTAAAGGTGCTGATTCTCCAAGGAGGGAGATGGCTAGTAAATCGGCTGGAATGGCGAACCCGAGCCAAGGAGATGAGAAATGAGGTGCGTTTTAGAAACCTTTCCCGATCACACGGTGTACCATCTTCTGGGTTTCTCATGCCTGTTTTCGACGTAGGAAGATGCCCTTGAACCTGGAGATTTGGGACCCATGGGATGGGTACCATGCAGTATTACTTGAAAGGGTCTGCGTTGGCTCACCCAACCTCACCGAACCTCTCAGCCCCAAGAGTGTCCACCCTTATGTCTCAATCAGCTGTGGGTCTAGATATGGTCAATCCAGGTTTCATCACAGCCCCTGAACGAATTTTGGAAGAATTTCTCTCTCTTTCACTGTCTTTGTTTCACGGGTTTTGAAAAGTAATTTATTTGTATAATGGGGTTTAGCTGCTTTTCACGGCTGTGTTTATGCCGCTTTACACCCCCTTGACTCACTTACGGAGAGATATCAATACATAGGTTTGAAGATTCTTACTAGTCAGATATATTCTTGTGCGGTGAATAGGGGGTGTTGAGTCCAGTTCACTGAAAAAGGAATAGGTCTTGTCTCTTACATATTGGGTTTATGGAACGGTATCTGAGCTAATTTGAAACCCTTGTTTTATGCATCACCCCACCTCACCTTTCCCGTTCAGCAGCCATAGTGTGTTTCCTAAACGTGTGACTCTGTTCTGTTTTGTAATTCAGTTCAAGTGTAGCGGTTTTTACATTCCCTCTCGAAGTGATATGTTATGATAAGTGTCTTTTTCTGTGTGACTTATTTCACTTAGAATCGTCGTACCTAAATCCACTCATCGTGCTGCTACTAGCCTTATGACGTTGATTTCATGGCTGAGTGATATTCCATTGTACATGAGGACCACAACTTCTTTATCCATTTTTCTCTTTCCTAGGATATTTAAGGTGTAATGAAGTGGGGGTTCTTGTCAACAGAGCAGCCCTAAACTTTGGGGTGCCTGTGTCTTGCTGATTTTTAGTTTTCCCAATTTATACGCCCATGAGTAGAAGTGCCCTATGCTCTCCAAGCTGTGTTTTTTAGATGTTTCAGAACACACCGTACACTTCTCCAGAGTGGCTGTTGGCAATTTACATCCCACCCATCAGCGTAGCAAGGCTCCCATTTCTCCATGGCCGGTCCTGCATTTCTGGTTTGGACACTTGTTTCCGCATGGCCCTTTTGCCCGCTGGGAAGCGAGACTTCTTTGGAGCGCTGATTGGCCTTTCCAGGTTGCTTGGTTGGCCAAAAAGGGCGTATGCGTTTTTTCCTGAATATATTCAGGAAAAAACGCATACGCCCTTTTTGGCCAAGGGCATCATTGTCCACGTTTTGCCGCTTTTCATGTGCTTTCAAGGCGATTCGAATCTACCTCCTGAAATCTGTTTCCTGCAATTCTGCCTTGCTTTCAAAGCCTCTTCGTTGCCTTCCCTTAATATATTTGTGGACGAGAGGTATCATTTAAAACTCTGCAGGTTTGTGAATTGCAGGGCCCCTGAGCTCCATTTTTCAACTCGCTTTTTTGGGAGCTGGCCGCAAAAGCGCAGGATTGCTTCAGGCCCTCTTCTGGTTCTGGGGGGCAGGCTGAGCTTGTGCTTAATTCTTCTTCCTGATGGGAACATAGAGTGACCTGTGCCTGTCCCAACACCTAGAGCTAGTCTCTCATTGGTTCCCCCTCTTCCCGTTCATCCTCAGGACAAATTGCAACCTGTACGGAACAGGAGGTTAAAGGTGCTGATTCTCCAAGGAGGGAGATGGCTAGTAAATCGGCTGGAATGGCGAACCCGAGCCAAGGAGATGAGAAATGAGGTGCGTTTTAGAAACCTTTCCCGATCACACGGTGTACCATCTTCTGGGTTTCTCATGCCTGTTTTCGACGTAGGAAGATGCCCTTGAACCTGGAGATTTGGGACCCATGGGATGGGTACCATGCAGTATTACTTGAAAGGGTCTGCGTTGGCTCACCCAACCTCACCGAACCTCTCAGCCCCAAGAGTGTCCACCCTTATGTCTCAATCAGCTGTGGGTCTAGATATGGTCAATCCAGGTTGCATCACAGCCCCTGAACGAATTTTGGAAGAATTTCTCTCTCTTTCACTGTCTTTGTTTCTCGGGTTTTGAAAAGTAATTTATTTGTATAATGGGGTTTAGCTGCTTTTCACGGCTGTGTTTATGCCGCTTTACACCCCCTTGACTCACTTACGGAGAGATATCAATACATAGGTTTGAAGATTCTTACTAGTCAGATATATTCTTGTGCGGTGAATAGGGGGTGTTGAGTCCAGTTCACTGAAAAAGGAATAGGTCTTGTCTCTTACATATTGGGTTTATGGAACGGTATCTGAGCTAATTTGAAACCCTTGTTTTATGCATCACCCCACCTCACCTTTCCCGTTCAGCAGCCATAGTGTGTTTCCTAAACGTGTGACTCTGTTCTGTTTTGTAATTCAGTTCAAGTGTAGCGGTTTTTACATTCCCTCTCGAAGTGATATCTTATGATAAGTGTCTTTTTCTGTGTGACTTATTTCACTTAGAATCGTCGTACCTAAATCCACTCATCGTGCTGCTACTAGCCTTATGACGTTGATTTCATGGCTGAGTGATATTCCATTGTACATGAGGACCACAACTTCTTTATCCATTTTTCTCTTTCCTAGGATATTTAAGGTGTAATGAAGTGGGGGTTCTTGTCAACAGAGCAGCCCTAAACTTTGGGGTGCCTGTGTCTTGCTGATTTTTAGTTTTCCCAATTTATACGCCCATGAGTGGAAGTGCCCTATGCTCTCCAAGCTGTGTTTTTTAGATGTTTCAGAACACACCGTACACTTCTCCAGAGTGGCTGTTGGCAATTTACATCCCACCCATCAGCGTAGCAAGGCTCCCATTTCTCCATGGCCGGTCCTGCATTTCTGGTTTGGACACTTTTTTCCGCATGGCCCTTTTGCCCGCTGGGAAGCGAGACTTCTTTGGAGCGCTGATTGGCCTTTCCAGGTTGCTTGGTTGGCCAAAAAGGGCGTATGCGTTTTTTCCTGAATATATTCAGGAAAAAACGCATACGCCCTTTTTGGCCAAGGGCATCATTGTCCACGTTTTGCCGCTTTTCATGTGCTTTCAAGGCGATTCGAATCTACCTCCTGAAATCTGTTTCCTGCAATTCTGCCTTGCTTTCAAAGCCTCTTCGTTGCCTTCCCTTAATATATTTGTGGACGAGAGGTATCATTTAAAACTCTGCAGGTTTGTGAATTGCAGGGCCCCTGAGCTCCATTTTTCAACTCGCTTTTTTGGGAGCTGGCCGCAAAAGCGCAGGATTGCTTCAGGCCCTCTTCTGGTTCTGGGGGGCAGGCTGAGCTTGTGCTTAATTCTTCTTCCTGATGGGAACATAGAGTGACCTGTGCCTGTCCCAACACCTAGAGCTAGTCTCTCATTGGTTCCCCCTCTTCCCGTTCATCCTCAGGACAAATTGCAACCTGTACGGAACAGGAGGTTAAAGGTGCTGATTCTCCAAGGAGGGAGATGGCTAGTAAATCGGCTGGAATGGTGAACCCGAGCAAAGGAGATGAGAAATGAGGTGCGTTTTAGAAACCTTTCCCGATCACACGGTGTACCATCTTCTGGGTTTCTCATGCCTGTTTTCGACGTAGGAAGATGCCCTTGAACCTGGAGATTTGGGACCCATGGGATGGGTACCATGCAGTATTACTTGAAAGGGTCTGCGTTGGCTCACCCAACCTCACCGAACCTCTCAGCCCCAAGAGTGTCCACCCTTATGTCTCAATCAGCTGTGGGTCTAGATATGGTCAATCCAGGTTGCATCACAGCCCCTGAACGAATTTTGGAAGAATTTCTCTCTCTTTCACTGTCTTTGTTTCACGGGTTTTGAAAAGTAATTTATTTGTATAATGGGGTTTAGCTGCTTTTCACGGCTGTGTTTATGCCGCTTTACACCCCCTTGACTCACTTACGGAGAGATATCAATACATAGGTTTGAAGATTCTTACTAGTCAGATATATTCTTGTGCGGTGAATAGGGGGTGTTGAGTCCAGTTCACTGAAAAAGGAATAGGTCTTGTCTCTTACATATTGGGTTTATGGAACGGTATCTGAGCTAATTTGAAACCCTTGTTTTATGCATCACCCCACCTCACCTTTCCCGTTCAGCAGCCATAGTGTGTTTCCTAAACGTGTGACTCTGTTCTGTTTTGTAATTCAGTTCAAGTGTAGCGGTTTTTACATTCCCTCTCGAAGTGATATCTTATGATAAGTGTCTTTTTCTGTGTGACTTATTTCACTTAGAATCGTCGTACCTAAATCCACTCATCGTGCTGCTACTAGCCTTATGACGTGGATTTCATGGCTGAGTGATATTCCATTGTACATGAGGACCACAACTTCTTTATCCATTTTTCTCTTTCCTAGGATATTTAAGGTGTAATGAAGTGGGGGTTCTTGTCAACAGAGCAGCCCTAAACTTTGGGGTGCCTGTGTCTTGCTGATTTTTAGTTTTCCCAATTTATACGCCCATGAGTGGAAGTGCCCTATGCTCTCCAAGCTGTGTTTTTTAGATGTTTCAGAACACACCGTACACTTCTCCAGAGTGGCTGTTGGCAATTTACATCCCACCCATCAGTGTAGCAAGGCTCCCATTTCTCCATGGCCGGTCCTGCATTTCTGGTTTGGACACTTTTTTCCGCATGGCCCCTTTTGCCCGCTGGGAAGCGAGACTTCTTTGAGCGCTGATTGGCCTTTCCAGGTTGCTTGGTTGGCCAAAAAGGGCGTATGCGTTTTTTCCTGAATATATTCAGGAAAAAACGCATACGCCCTTTTTGGCCAAGGGCATCATTGTCCACGTTTTGCCGCTTTTCATGTGCTTTCAAGGCGATTCGAATCTACCTCC